>NC_138200.1:20834291-21094291 GCF_964194105.1 Spermophilus citellus | reverse complement strand
AACAGAATCCGGGCTCTATTGAGAGGGGGTGTGGCAAAGGGAACCCATGTCATTTACTTGGACCTTTTAGTTTGTCAAAAGATCAAGAAATCTGGATCTTAGATGAAATTTTCAAAGTATCAAATAAAAGCAACTAATTTAAACTTCCTTTTTTTAAAAAAATAAATATCATTCAGGTCAATGTTGGGCACAATGAAGTATGACTAAACAAATTGGTCCTTGGGTCTCTAGGCAAATAGAGAACTGACAGATGAGATGAGGGAAGCAAAGGGTTGACAGAATTACATTAAAGAATTCACAGATGGTCAAGGACTCTGGGACTGCGAAGCTCTTGGTGTCTTTTTTTATTATTTTTCCTTCTTCCATCTTGTGACTGCCTGGGAATAACACCTGTAATAGATTTCAGTGGGCCCCCAAGGCACCTCAGAGACTTTTAAAAGGTCAAGAGCTTTCTTAAGAACTTAACTTACTACTCGAGAGCAACTTGGGTGCTAGGGAAAAAAAAATCAGGATGAATGTTCATAGGAAGTTAAATCCTGCCTTTTTTTTTACCCCCCTTAGGAAAATTCTAAATGTTAACAGAAGCATGGATCTGCTGAGAGAGCTACAGGTTTTCCGTTCCAAAAATGCTTTTGTTGCTAATTAAAATTAGTCTAATTTTGAAATGATCACATCATTAAAGAGTATTTCAACTGATATTGATTTGATGATACCTACAAACATCTTAGAATAAAGAGCCTGGTGTTTTAGCATTATAAGGTGCTCTGATTAAACTCGGATCTCTGAAATTGATGACATGAGCTCCTGATACCTCTTCATTCCTTCCCACCCCTGCATGAAATAATTATGAATACTTCACTCCATGCAATCCACGTTTATTTTATTTTATTTATTTTATTTTACAAGGATGGGGGATGGCTGGATAAAGTGCTAGTTCTTTGCTGGTCTATAGTATGGCTCTAGCAATATCTTAATTAAGTCTAGAGTCAAAATGAAATATGTGCCCCATGCATGTTTCTAATCCTTTCAAACCTGCAGTTTTGATGTGTGATCCTGGGCCAGCTCTTTAGAATGGTGTCTATTATGTCAATAAATCTTCGAAGCGATGTCAGCCGGGACATCAGCATCTTTGGTGGAAGGGAGGGCTGGCTTTCAGAGGTGCTGGAGGTTGGGGGCACAGTCTCAGAGAGGCTTCACCTTATTCCCAGGGGCAGGTGCTTTTTCCACACTGTCTGCTCCACATAAATATCCTGTTCATTCACTTATTCGTCCCTCACTCGCCTGGCAGCTCAGCCTAGCATCCTGACCTCTCAGTCTGTGCAAAGTCCAACTTCAGGCTGAAGGCTCCACTGAAGTCCACCCCATCCAGAATTCAAGCCAACATGGGTCCCTCCCTTTCCCATTTGCAGAAGTTACCAGTGATGCATCAGATCGCTTCAGCCGATTCGGACTTTGATCCATTCATTTGACTCCTATCCACAGAACCCATCCTTCTTGTGAGACAGTATTTGGATCAGAAAAATGAGAGAAAAAAAAAAAAAGGAAGATCAGATCCCTGCTGTTAGGGCATTTACATTTTGGGTTGTGACGGGCAAAAAATAGCTAGAGAAGTACATAATTTTGCATTGTAAAATATCCACAAAGGGAGCAAAGAAGGTAGCATTCCAGAAACATCAGTGACGGGAAGCCGCGTGAGATAGGAGACCAGGTCGGTCTCTCAAGGGGATGGCTTTCAGGCACAGAAATGAGAGGGGGAAGAACATTTCAGGAAACTCATGATGTACCAGAGTCCGTTCCTGGGTTTATGTAATTTTTCTGTCTCCAAGGTTAGCAAATTGAAGGTTTCTTAAAGGCCAGATGAGATATGCCTATCTCCCTAGGCCCTTTGGATTTCAGCCATGGGCTGACAAATCTAGGAGGAACCCAGTAGGTACTTACTGAGCCTAACAGAAGGAGAGAGAGACTAGATTCTTCCCACTCCCTAAAGATGAAGACAGCAGCAGCAGTTCAGAGTGAGTGATGGGGGGTGGGGAAGAAGCCTTATCTCGAGGAGGGACTATTTATTCTGAGACTTCATGGAACCTGGATTTCACAAGTTCTAATGCAAAATGATGAAGGTTCGGCACCACCTTCTTTGAGTGAAACTTCACTTCTGACACACGTTTCTCCATCTTTTCATGCACGTCTCAGAGCATCCCTGGTGGCCCAACTACAAGACCCTCCTTTGACTGAGTGTGAGGCTGAGACACCTGTGTGAATATTTGGGGTCACATCTGCTATTCCTATAAAATCAGGTGCCTCCCAGAAATTCTTGCCTGATTCTTTCTTCTGTGCCCCAGTGGTACAAAGCAGGCTACGCCCTAGTGTGTGTGTTTGCCCAACAGTGTGTTAAGAATCTCCAGAAGAGTGGGAACTGGCTGGCAGGTGCTTCCACTGGCCTTGGAGACTGTGAGATGGCCATGAATCCGAGACTATGTGGGCCCAACACCAATGCCAAACTGACCAGCAGCAATTTGTCACAACGTCTCGCAGAGAAACCTCTGCCATTCGCCCAAGGTGAGTGGACTAGTCCATTTTCCATTACTCTAATGACACACCTGAGGCTGCTACTTTATAAAGTAAAGAGGTTTTCTTTTTTTTAGCCCTTAGTTCTGGACAGAGTGCTGGCATTGGCTCAGCTCTGTTAAGGACTTCATGGTGGATGGAACACAATGACAAGAAAACATGCTGGGGGACAGCCTATGGTGAGACAAAAAGCCAGAGACCAAGAAGGGGACAATTCTTGCTCTCTTATAACAGCACACTCTTGGTTCCCCCACCTCCTAATACCACTACACTGAGATCCAAGCTCCCAGGATATGGACACAGATGGGGTACCGTATGTGTTTGAGCCATAGGTGGGATCAGGAGCAGTCAAAGATGGTAACTTGGCTTTTCTCATTCTGGGAGCATCTGATGGAGAAAGTCAAGGTGCTGGGATTTGACAGTGGCCTAAGGATTCCAAAGAACTTCCCTGAAAGTGAAAGTTTTGAATAAGCCAATGTGGCCTCAGACCTGACATCCATTCCACGTGCGGTCTGACCTTGGGTGGCCAGACTCTTGGATCCGGACAATCATGAAGACCAGAGTCCACATGTCCTCACTCTTTGAGCTGCTGTTAATGAAGACACCAACCCCGACGACGGGTAGATCCTAAGAGCACCTCCTCTATCTTCTCCTTGCAGGAAGTGCTCAGCCTTTATCAGCAGAGTGGACCACGTGTGGGGAGAAGACAGCCGACTTGACTTCTGAGGCCACTTTAGACACATTGTGTTTCCAGCTTCTTTTCCCATTGTTGGTGACACATCCTGAAGGAAAGACCAAGCAGACTGCTTTTTTGGTTAGGAACATTTCAAAGTTTATTTTGATTCTTCTTCTGACTTACAGAAATTATCCAAACAACTTTGGCTACATCTATTTTCATCTGCATATGGTATTTGCAACGACTCCAAAGTGGAAGACGTATTTACACAATGACATTTCCCATGGCGGGCAATGCCCTTTGTCTAAACATCCTGGGACGCAGTCACGTGACCTTTGACGATCGTGTCTCCTAGGAGAATCCTGGACATGCCCTACCATGTTCCTCTCCCACTCAAAGGAGGAACTCTAAATGCATGACTCTTATTTCAATGACTTTTGACATTTCTATTGAGGTTTTTAAAATAGAGATGTGCGTGCTTCTTAATCTTATGGGTTCTAATTGAAGAAATACCAGAAGTGAATGTTTTAAGGTCCCACATGTACCATCCAGCACATGGTGAAGATGTGCAAAGTGGAATATCAACTCAGATTGTCCCTTTCCTGGGAGACCTGTTCACCCTGTAACTGGGGCTAGGGACACTATGGAGCTGACCAATTTGCTTCCCTGCAGAGTGGATAGCTTTCTGATGGTGAGCTTTTTGACTCCTTTGGGAAAAGATGTGTTAACAGGAAAGAACAATAGAGTGGAAGAAAGTCCTCTCGTTGGAGAACATGGTGGGCACCAAAGTGTGGAAGTGTGTTCAGCTCTGTTCGTCTGCCTCTGGGTAGGACAGCTGACCTGTCCCTCAGGGTGAGCGTTCGGGGTGTTCCTCTAAATCTTATTGAACCCTTGGGCTTGGGAATGCTGCCTTTCCTCCTGGCAGCTGTAGGAGCTGTGGACAAGATGCTTTGATAACCACAGCTTCCCAGCCTGAGGACCAGGAATGAGGCCGTATGTCACCAAGCTTCACCCAGGCCCTTGGACATCCTCTTTCCAGTGTACACTGACACAGTTCAACCTCCAAGGGCCTTTGACTCCATTGCTGTGCCTTAGGTCTATTTGTTCTAAATGCACTTAAAGTCACTGTGCTTGTACCCAGCCAGTGGAAATATCTGGAAATGGGCCCCCCAAGTGGCATCTCTCAACCAGTGACTTTTTAAAATGATATTTTTTATTGGTGCACTATAATTATGCATGGTAATGAGATTCATCATGCCATACTGTATTTGCACAAAACATAATTTCATCAATCTCATTTCCCAGTGTCTTCTCTTATCTCTCCTCCAATCCACTTGCTCTACTCGATTGATCTTCCTTTTATTATTACGTTGTCATTATTAATATTGTTGTTGTTCGTGCATTATAAATACATTTAGAATTCATGGTTTTATGTTCATACGTGGACATAGCATCTACATTTTGTATTCCAGGACTTCCCCAGCTCTTCCTTGCCTCCCTCTCTCTCTTTATCAACTTCCTCTTCTCTATTGGTCTCCTTTTTGTCCCCCATGAGATCCTTCTTTTTAATTCCTTTCTCTCTCTCTAGCTTCAACTTTTGAAAGAAAATATCTGACCATTGACTTTCTGAGTCTGACTTACTTCACGTAGTGTGCCAGGGACATGCAAATCAAAACTACATGGAGATTTTTATCTCACTCCATTTAGAATGACAATTATTAAAAATGCAAATAATAATGGCCGGTGAGGATGTTGGGACCATGTACACTTAAACATTGCAGGTGGGACTGAAAATTGGTATAACTACCTTGGAAAGCCATGTGGAAATTTCTCAGAAGACTAGGATTGGAACCATCATATGATGATTAGGGGCCACAACCAAGTTAAGATGGCGCCTGGCAGTATGCTAGGAGGAGTGGTTTCTGAGCCAATGCCAGCGAGCTATTAAGATGATAAGGATTCCTTAATGACTGACTGCTGTATCTAGTTTATGTTAATTAAGTTAAGCTGTGTGTAATTAGTTGTCCAGTAATAAAGAGGCTCCCGCTGTATCAACCTTCACAAGTTCCTTGTCACTCGCCCCCTGGTTATTTTGCCCAGCCAGACTACAGCAATATGACCTAGTTATTCTACTCCTTGGTATTTATTTGTAGGAATTAAGATCAACATACTATAGTGATCCATGCATACGAATGTTTATAGAAGCACAATTCACAGTAGCCTAGTTACGGAGCCAGCTTAGGTGCTCATCAACAGGTGAATGGATAAAGAAAATGTATATACATTTAATGAGGTTTTACTCTGCCATAAAGAAGAATTAAATTATGGAACTAGAGAAGCAGTGACTCTTTTTTTTTCTCTTTAAATTTTTTTTTTATTTTTTATTTGTGCTTTTTAGTTGAGCATGACAGTAGAATGCATATTGGCAAATTATACAAACATAGAGTATAACTTTTTCTAATTAGGATCCTATTGTTATGGTTGTACACGATTCGAGTTACCCTGGTACTGAACTTCCTATTCCCCTCCCGGCTCCCTTCCCTCAATCCCCCTTTGTCTAATCCAATGAACTTCTATTTTTCCCCTTCTCACCCTCCCTTGTTTTGGGTGAGATCCACATATCAGAGAGAACATTTCATCTTTGATTTTTTTTTAGGATTGGCTTATTTCACTTAGCATGATTTTCTTCAGCTCCATCCATTGACTGGCAAATGCCACAGTTCCATTCTTCCTTATGGCTGCGTAATATTCCATTGTGTATATATGTCACATTTTCTTTATCTGTTCATCCACTGAAGGACACCTTAGGTTGTATCCATAGCTTGGCTATTGTGAATTGAGCTGCTATAAACATTGATGTGGATGTGTCACTGTAGTAAGCTGATTTTAAGGCCTTTGGGTATAGACCAAGGAGTGGAATAGCTGGGTCAAAGGGTGAACCAGTGAATCTTGACAGTTGTCTATAACTATACAAATTCCCTTACTTCTCAGGTGGGACTTCCCAGAATCTCTCTTGGCACCAGGCACCATTGTGATAACTGTTTTAATGAAGCACTCTTAGCTGCTCAGCTTTCTTTACAACCTCCCCATGAATTTCCTATATGCAGATCCTTGTTCAGGGTCAACATCATAAGTCTTTCTTGTTGTTATAACTGAATACTACAGACCAGGTTATTTATGAAGAAAATAAAAATTTCTTAAATTTACAGAGGCTGGAAAGTCTGAAGTTAAGGATCCACATCTGGTGAGGGGCTTCTTGCTGGTGGGGACCCTGTAGAGTCTTGAGACTTAAACAGGTCATAGCACAGTGAGAGGGGGGATATTCCAGAGACATAGCCAAACTGGCTTTTTATAACAGATTTTTTTTTTCTTGAGATACCCCTTTAACCCAATAATCTCTCAGCCCATGAATCACATCTTAGGTCCCACCTGGTCCCAGCTCCTAAATACCTCACAGACACTAAATTTCAATATGAGCTTTGGTGTGAACATTTAAGTCATAGCAATTAGTGTCTGCAGGAATCCAAACTGAGACTACTGCACTCTGAGAGGCCTCAGCTAGGCACCAGGCAGGGGGGGCACGCTGCTAGAACTTTTTTCTTTCATTCGCCAATGCAGAAATTCAATCTATTTTCCCTCCCTCTTTCCTGAACTGGTTCTAGCAGAGAGGTCAGGTAAGGAAGCATCCCTTTCACACCGGAAGCAAGGAATTTCCAAAGAAAGGTTCAGGTAGTGATTGTAGCCAAGAGACCCAGAAAGGCTCCTGTCAGGAGGGAAGATGATTGACAGTTTGAAGAATTAGCAGAAACTGGAAGAATAAAATAAGATCAGCAAAAACACAGAGGTGAGGATATACCGGGACTGAATGATGAAACACAGGTAGGTGGTCGTAGCTGGAGAAGATAAAGGATGTGTGAAAGGCCCCAGGCGGAAACGAGGTGGGGGAAAAAACTTTAGGAAGATGTTAGAGGTTGCTGTGCCCTACCCAGTGCTCATGGATAAATTTAGAACAGGAATGAAGCATGTATCAATGCACCTGTCTATGGAATCACATCGACATAAACCCTCCTCAGTCCAGCTTAAGACAGAAGCCATTCAAAGGCTTAGGGGAATACAGCAAGGAAAAAAATGAACAGATCATCCTAGAAGAGCTCAACCCGTCGACTGTGATGATAACAAGGGTCACAGTGGTGACAAATGCTGCTGTAGACACACAGAATTGGGAGAGAAAGTAAAACGGGGGCCGTAAGGATCCTTCACACCATCAGTGACATTGGGAAGCCTAGACTTTAAGCTTGGATCCTCTCATGAGTCTGGGTACAGGGGCTGGTTTTGTAGAATTGGAAGACATCCCACTTTTATTTAATATGTTCTAAAATCTCTCAGGAACGGATGGGAAGCCAGGGTCCCGAATCTGCTCATTCGTTTTCAGGAGAGCAATAAAAAAAAAAAATTAAGTTTGGAGTCAGGGCAAAGGTGTGACTTGGCTTCCTGGAGGCCGCATGCAAAAAAAATCAACATGGACTTGTACAAAGCTCAAACGTGTCCACAACGTAGTGCTCTGTACGTCTGCAAGCATCCTGGCAATGACTTCTGTTGATCCCTCTGTCCCGCAGAAGGATTAGGGATGACTTTTTTAGTAAAACAGTTTTTGAAATTTTTAAGTGTATCATGCACACAGAAGAATGCAAAAAATCACAAGTCTATTGTGAAATAATTTTCACAATCTAAACACATCCATAAAATCAGGTCCCAAATCACAAAGCATTATTAGTACCTCCCAGAAATCCCATTAGATCTGTCTTCCGGTTACTACTCCCTCTCACGCAGGGAAAATAGAGTTCTGTGTTAGTTATCCATGGCTTAAAACAAAAGCACACACTCATCCTCTCCACCATTTCTATGGGTCAGGAGTTTGCAAGCTTGCCTTGGTGATTCTGGCTCTTCTATGAGTATGCTCATTAAATCCAGATTTATCCAAAGGTAGATCGACATCAACTAGTAGGAATAGTTCTGCTATGAAGGACTTAGGCTTCTGTTGACTTGCTTCATGGTTTAAATCTAGTGAATACCGTCCATACCCAGGAAATCATCATACATTGGCACTGTCCATAAGGAAGTGCCGGGTTTCTGTTCTGGAGACTAAAAGGCTCAGGGATTACTCCAGTTGAACTGGGCTGACTGGGCTGCGCGAAATAACCACACAAGAGACACAAATACCTTTCTCTTTGGGGTTTCTGTGATGGCTCCTCTGACCTTAAGGGTCTACAGGAAGAGAGAGAGAGAGAGAGAGAGAGAGAGAGAGAGAGAGAGCGAGCAAGCGAGAGCGAGCACGTGCTGACCCCTTTTATTGAGGAGAAGCTGTTCACATGAGGCAGGGGTCAGGTTTCAGGGGGCTGAGTCTGTCTTCATGATGTCCACCATCAGTAGGTTGACTGACACCTGGGTAGGCCACACCCAAGGGCACAGTAAGAGGAGGGGACACACACAAGGCACTTCCATGGAAGATTCTATCCTAAACAGGGCAAGGGGCTGTATTACAAAGGAACAGGTGAGCGTAGCTTCACCATGGGCTGTAGCAAGGCACACCCATGCATGAGACACTGACCCTTGAACCCAAGAAGGGGGGGAAAGCTCTGCCACATTTCTGTGACTGAGCATCTCAGTACCCAGCCGGGGAGTGTGACTCAGTCATGTGTAAGGTTGGTCTCCCACAAGGAAGATCAGGATACACACTGTTTCTCCAAATCCCAGGTTCTCTGCTGGCCACAGCCGAGTGTCAGGACCAGGAATCTTAGCCACTTTGCTAGTTCATGTAACATTTTTTTTTCTTTTTCTTTTCCCCTTTCCTTTCAGGAATCGTCAAGAAGCTAATGAGTGTTACTCGTGGCATGAGGACTTTGCATGTTCATCTTCTCAGAGGCAAAGCCCAGGGAATCAAAAGACAGGACACTTCTCTGATTGGTCCTCCTATCTCAGAAAAGGTCGGAAAGACAGGGGCAAAGAGTCATTCATGTTTGAAGCATCTGGTGGGAACAGTCTCAGACAGACAGAGGTGAAGTCCACCTGCTGCAGCCTGGCGAAGGGGAAGGCCCTCCGAGAGCATCTCCCAGGAAGAGGTGAGGTGGAGCTTCACCTGGAGACAGAAACGCAGGTGGGTCCCCACTCCTGAGAAGTCCCTGGGAGAGGTGGGGAGGTTATGGGGCAGCAGGAAAAGCTTTGGAAACGCTTTCTCTCTCCCAGAAAACCATTCCGTGAGCGTGTCCTCTGAGACCCTGCCACTTCTGCTCTTCACAGTAATATTCCTCTCGTCTTCCAGGGTGGAGGTAAAGGATGGGCCTCCTTGCCTTTATCTCTTCTGGGCATGTGGAGCCAACGTCCACCCACTGGGACCTGCCCTGTGGTGTCCAAAAGGCTTCTTGGGGCCTGGCACCAGGATTGGGTGCCCCCCTCCCTCCCTGGGGAGGCTTCCGCCACCAGTGTCGGCTGGAGTTGGTGGGTACCTACCTCGGCTCCCTCGTCCCTCTTATGAGATGGCTCAGAGGTGAGTGTGGTACTGTTCCTCTCACACTTCCCCCTGGGACCAGGCTTTCCCAGACAAAATGGCAAATTTCTTTTCTTTTTTCTTTTTTTTTTTTTTTTTTGCAAATTCCTCAACAGGATGCTTTATCGACTCTCCCTTCCCCATCTCACTTCCCCAACCCCCACCCAATGGTCATTCACCTCTCACATAAACCCCTTGCAGCTGGAGCTTCGTCCTTCGTCTCAGGGCCTGGTTCTTGGGGAACTCAGGTCAACACGGGTCCTAGGAGTTGTGGCTCTCAGCTCATTCCTTCACTTATTCACATACACACGCAATGCTTCCTGGCTCTTTGCCGGGTCAGGAACTTATAGCTGGAAATACGCTGGACTCAAGACCAAAAAGCTTCCCTGAGGAACTTTCCTTCCTGTTGGGAAGAAAGAAAGAAAGAAAGGAAGGAAGGAAGGAAGGAAGGAAGGAAGGAAGGAAGGAAGGAAGGAAGGAAGGAAGGAAGGAAGGAAATAGGAAATAAAAAAGAAAGGAAGAAGGAAAGGAGGAAAGGAGGGCTGGGGCTGTAGCTCAGTGGTAGAGTGCTTACCTTGCATGCGTGAGGCCCTGGGTTCAACCCGTAGCACCACATAAAAATACATAAATAAAAATAAAAAAGGACCATATCTAACTTAAAAAAAATTAAGGAAGAAAGGAAATAAAGAAAGAAAAAGAAAGGAAGAAAGAAAGAAAGAAAGAAAGAAAGAAAGAAAGAAAGGAAGGAAGGAAGGAAGGAAGGAAGGAAGGAAGGAAGGAAGGAAAGAAATAGGAAATAAAAAAGAAAGGAAGAAGGAAAGGAGGAAAGGAGGGCTGGGGCTGTAGCTCAGTGGTAGAGTGCTTACCTTGCATGCGTGAGGCCCTGGGTTCAACCCGTAGCACCACATAAAAATACATAAATAAAAATAAAAAAGGACCATATCTAACTTTAAAAAATAAGTAAGGAAGAAAGGAAATAAAGAAAGAAAAAGAAAGGAAGAAAGAAAGAAGAAAGAAGAAGAAAGAAAGAAAGAAAGAAAGAAAGAAAGAAAGAAAGAAAGAAAGAAAGAAAGAAAGAAAGAAAATAACTTATAAGGGCACAACTCCGAGTGAGTGAGAGATTCTATCTGAGATGGGGGAGACCTCTCTTAGTTGCTCAGTTCTGCGAGGCCTGGCCAGGCCTGGTCTCTGGGCCCCTGGGGGGCTGTCCCACACGAATACATAAATGGCCCTTGCCCCTCTATGCCTCCCTCACCTCTGGCACCTTGCCCAGTGGCTACCTCTCCTTGTGAGACTCTGGCTTTAGGGGAGACCCAGCCTTGTCAAGCTGCACCGTGCAGGGGAGACTTCTCCCTGCATTGCAGCCTCAGACTTGAGCTGCTTCCTGTCAGCCTGGCACTCACCGAGTATTCTAGAACCTGGATCCAGTTGTCGTGACTCACGGGCCACAGAAGCAATGAATTTGGGAAGAAAGGAAAAACAGTCAATATTTATCCAACAGCTTCTATATGGAGACTCTACCAGGGACTTCAGCATAGGTCGTCTCATTGAACCTAACTGGGGGCAAGAATTTTATCCCTGGGTTTAGAGAAGGTCACGGAGACTTGGTGGGACTGAGTGACTTCTCTAAGGTTTCAATGCTGACATAATGCCAGGGTTTAGGCTCCCGTCTCCTTGACTCCAAATCCAGTAGCCCCAGACCACACCCTGCTGTGTGCACATGGCTACCCATTAGAGACTCTTGGAAGTCGGTTCTCTTCTACGCGCGTGGCCATGCTGGGTCAGTCTGATGTCTCCTTACCTCGGGAAGCCCTGGGATGGCCAGTGTCAGAGATGGAAGGCAAAGTCTGGAGTCCTCGGCCTGCATCTGGGAGGGCCTGGGCTGGAAGGCAGCAGGTGTTATCAGAACATCCCCGAGGACACAGGACACACTGCTCGGGAAAGGACTCAGAGGGCGGGGCTGGTTGGCATGTGCTGGCCTCTCCTCTGTCCCTGGTCAAGCATCCTCCAGTGGATTTCCAAAGCAGTGGTGGCAACAAGGATGATGACCTTACATCAGTCATTTCTGGGGAGGCACATTGAGTGCTCAGCCTGGCCACGTGACATCGTAGGTCACTCTCCTCCAACCTGCTGCTCCAGAATCCAGTCTGGTTGTTCTGCACTTGGTCACTAAAGGAAAGGACACAGCAAGGTGCCGCTCTGTCTGGAACCAGAGGCTTTTCAGAGCTGCGCAGGGCTGGGGCTGGAACTGGCGCTCGGGAGGGCAGCGCTGAACTCTCTGCATGTATTTTACCACATTCTCCTGTAGCTCCTTGGGAAGTGTTCAACAGAGCTGGTTTCCCTTGTGCTCATCTGAGCCTAGCTTCTGTCAGTTTATGTATTTTTCAAAAAATGCTGTCAATTCTCCACTTCTTGAATCCGTTAATTATCTCCTTGACTGTCTGTTTAGGCAGAGGAAAACCCAAATTGCGTAGGATCTCGCCCACCTCGCTGCAAGTCAGTTCAGTAAACACTCACCACAGCCCTGCTGGCTGGCCCAACCTGTCGCCAAACACAGGAGAGGCACGGAAGAGGTGGCTGGCTGGGCCTTGCTTTGGGAGGTAGGTGTGTGCGTCCTCTCTTGACTGCCAAGGAGGGAAGTGGCATGTCCTGGTCAACTCTGTCCTGACCCAGTCCAAGGGTGAGGGGAAGCGGGTGGCACAGGGGCTCACAGAACTGCGGCTGCAGAACAGGGTTGCAGTGCCCCAGCCAAGAGCCCAGCTGCCTGGCCCTTCCCCTGTGCTAGCCGGGGGTGCACACGTGCCAGGTCGTGGGTCTGGGCATCTTATGAACATACAAGGGTTTGTTGGGAGAATCAAAGCAATAGTTGAAAACTTGAAAGGGACAGGGACCTGAGATTTGGGTGGCAGAATAACAGGCAGCACATCAGAGAAACCCTGCCCTTGGCTGGCTGATCCCTAAGACGGACTGCAGGGCTGAGAGAGGACTCCTCCACCCAGGGGCTGCCCCAGGTGATTCTGGGGCTTTTCTCACACAATGGGGACATCAGGTCGGACGGGCGAAGGTATGAGAACTCCTCCCTGATGGAGTGTCCGGGGTGCCTCCTGCCTGAGGGAGAAGGTAGGTAAGGGCCTAAACTTTCCCTGATAGACATCAGGACCAACGGAGTGGAGTGATCTGTTCTCTAGATGAGGTACCTAGAGTAGCCAACGCATAGACAGGAAGGAGAAAGGTTCTTGCTGGGGGTTTGGGGAAAGGAGACAGGATGTTTTTATTTGATGTGTAGGGAGCTTGTTTGTGATGATGAGGAGTTGTGGTTGCACAGAAACCGTGTGAGTGTGTTGGAGGCAGTGCACTGAGAAAAGGTAAAATGGTGAATTTGATATTATGTCTACTTTACCACAGTTAGAAAGGAAGGGAGGAGGAAGGAAGAATGGAAGGAAGGAAGGAAGGAAGACAGGTCGGCAGGCAGAGGAGGAAGGAGGTAGCCGGTGGTGGCTCACACCCACCATCCCCACCCCCCAGGAGGCTGAGGCAGGAGGATCGAAATTTGAAGCCAGCCTCAGGAATTTTGTGAGGCACTAAGCAACATAGCAAGACCCTGTCTCAAAATAAAAAAATGAAGAGGACTGGGGATGCGGCCCTGTGGCAAGTGCCCTGGGTTCAATCCCTGGTACCAAAAAAAAAAAAAAAAAAAAGAAAGAAAAAAAGAAAGAAAAGGAAGGGTGCGTCTGAGAGGGAGGAAGAGAAGAAAGGAAGAGGAAGGGACTCCTTGGGTCCTGTCACCTGAGACATCCAAGCAGAAGCCACCTGACTCTGGGCCTGGTGCTGCCAAGGGACTCAGGAATCAGACGAGGGCTATCCCTTTGAAGAGCCTGGTGACACAGGGGAAGAGCGTGTGGGGTCAGACAAAAATGCATGAATACCCACCTGGCATCCTAGTTAGCCGAATGATGTGGACAAGCGGCCCAGGCTCTCGAAAGCTGTCCTGGATTTCCTGTAAGATGATGCTTCAGTGATCGCCAGGCAAGTTACTTGTGAGAACTGAATGAGTCGGTGTGCCAGGAAACCAGATCCATGTGACACCAAATAAAACACACACCAGGAGCAAGAGGTAGGCATTGACCACAGAGAAAGAACTCAGATCACCATGAACATATGAGAAGATGCTCAATTCAACCCATAAGAGAAATACAGATCACAAATTAAATACAATGTTAATTTAAATCTATCATCAGATTGGAAAATGTAATGGTTTAGGAGCACATACTGTTGGAGAGATTATGGTGAAATAGCTGTGTGTTTTGCCAGTTCAAGGCAAAATAATGCTACCCTAGGGAGGGCAATTTGGCAATGTTTATAAATATCAGAAACCAAATTTCTTAGTGATTTAACAATATTACTTCTGGGAAATTCTTCTACAGATATACCCCTGAACATATGCAAAATGACATACATGCAAGTTTTTTTTGTATCAGAAAAAAACTGAAATAGAAAATATTTAAAACAATTAGATATCCACTAATAAGAGATTTTTTAAAAATGAAATCAGCCAGATTTACAGAAAAGGAATAGTATGCAGCTAGGAAAAGGAATGAGGAAGCTGTGCTGAAATGGTTAATTGACAAAAAAGCAAAGTATAAGCTACACACATAGTGTGTTGGTCAGCAATATGTCAGTGTGACCAAAATACCTGACAAGGAGGAAAAAGGTTATTTAGGGTCATGGTTTCAGACGTTCAGTCTATGGTCTGTCAACTCCATTGTTCTGGGCCAGAGGTGAGTCAGAACATCCTGGTGGAGGAAATGCTGCTCAAATTACAGTGTCAAGGAAGCAGAGGGAAAAGGGGGAGTGACCGCAGGAGTATATGCCCTTCCAGGGCACACTTCCAACAACCTACCTCCTCCTTCTGTGCCCCACTCACCTACAGTTACCACCTAGTTAGTTCATTCAAACTAGAATGGACCAATTAGGTCACAGCTCTCATAAGCTAATCATTTCTCATCTGAATATTCCAGAATTAACACAGGAGCTTTTGGAAGACACCTCCTATCCAAACCATAACATCAAGTTTTTTGGTATAAGAGGAGAGGGGGTAAAAAAAAATATATATATATATATATATATATATATATATATATATATATCTTTGCTCCTTTTTGCCTAATGAAAAAAAATTGTACATAAACAAGAAACTAATAAAAAATATTTTCCTGAAGGAGTACGGAAGGGAATAAGGTAACCTGGGTGTGAATCTCCCCCCTTCTCCTTCTTATTCTTTCTCTTCCTCCTCCTCCTCCTTCTCCTCATCCCCCCTCCTCCTTCTTCCTCCTCCTCCTCTTTCCTCCTCCTTCTTCCTCTTCCTCCTCCATCAGCATCATCTCTTCCTCCCCCTTCTCCCCCCCTCCTCTTCTTCCTCCTCCTCTTCTTTTTTCCTCTCCCTTCTCTCTCTTCATAATGTGTTAGTTAGCTTTTAATTGCTTTGACCAAAACATTCAATAAGAACAACTTAAAAGAGAAACAAAAGTGTATTGGGGGCTCGTGGTCTTAGAGGTCTCAGTCCCTAGATGACCAGCTCCATGACTCTGAATCCAAGGGGAGACGGCACATTTTGCAGGAAGGGACCAGAAGAGGAAAGTTACTCAGCTCATAGCAGGGTCAGGGGGCAGGGGGGAGCAGAAAACCCTGAAGGGAAAATGCCCCCTTCCAGGGAACACCTCCGTGACCCACCTGTGTAGCCAGGCCCCCCTGCCTACAGTCACCACCCAGTCAGTCCATTGAAAGCTAAGATGGATCGATTACATCACCGATCTCACGTTCTGATCATTTTACCTCTGAATTTTCGTGCATTAACAGGATACTTGGGGATACACTTCAGACCCAAACCATAAAATTTTGTCCGTGGCTGCTAAAAAAGCTCACGGCCACTTCAGAGTGCAAAATGCATTAGTCTATCTCCAGGAGTCCCAAGGTCTTAACACCTTTAGCATTGTCCAAAAGTCCAGGTCCAAAGCCTCATCTGAAAGGCAAGGCAAGTTCCTGGATGTAATCTCCTGTGAAAGTAAGTTGGAGACATCCAATACACAGTGCTATGGAGTAAATATTCCCAGTCCAAAAAATGGGAGGGTTAGGGGCACAGAAAGAAAGAATGGGGCCCAAACAAGACCAAAACCCAGGAGCACACAGGTCCCCTAACTCTGCCTATAGCAGAGGACACATGGTTGTGAGACATGCTACCTCAAGAGCCTCGGCACCCCACCCCTTTGGCCTTGCTTGCTGTGCACAAGGCGTCTCCTTTGGCTTGACTTTCTCTGCAGTCAGCAGCTTTTTTGACAGACAGTCCACCTTACTGGCATCTCTTAATTTCTGGGGTATCCATTTCAGCTTCAGCTTCACCTTCACAGCTTCGTGCATCCCCTCAGGGGCAGCCCAGAGGAGCCTGCTACACTTTGTTCGGCCTCCAGGGCCTTCCTCTGAAATCTCAGCGGGTGCCTCTGTGACCCCTCCAAGAAGACTCCAACATCCATCACGCACTCCTGCAGAGTCAGCACCACATGGATGCTATCAAGGTCTGCTGCCAGCCCATGCAATACCCGGGTCCCCTGAAATCATGGCTGCAGTGAGCTCCGCGTGGTGAAACAACTTTTTAGGAGCTCCCAGTGTGAGCCAGATACACCCGCGACCTCTTCTCAAAGGAATTCTCCCTTTGAGAGCCTTGAACCCACAAAGGGTGTGGTCCTGAAAATTCCTGGGATGTCCTCAAGACATTTCCTATTGTGCAAAGTACTCAGCATTTCTGTAAGAGCTATAATCTCATCAATAACCCCACCTTCCTTGGCCCTAGCTTCATATGCACTTGTCTGGTCAAGTCCAGTTTCCCCTCTGAAACCTCCTGAGCACAGTCCACATTTCTACCTGCAGTCGAGTCTCCTAAGCTCCCACCAGAGTTACCCACGAAGCTCTGTTCTGTCGACAACATTCTAAAGCTTTTCCAGACGGCCTTTCCAAACTTTTCCAAAGGGTTCTGGACCCCAGAGTCAGGGGAGTCCCAGCAATGACCCAACTTCCTGGGACCAATTTCTGTTTTAGTTAGTTTTGTGTCACTGTGAACAAAAATACCTCCCAAGAAACACTCAGAAGAAAAAATTTACTTGGGGCTCAGTTTCCGAGGTCTCCATCCATATATAGCTGACTCCACGGGAGGGGGGTGGGTTCTGACCCTAGATGAGAAAGTACATCTTGGGGGAAGGGACCAGCAGAGGAAAGATGCTCAGCTTCTGGCAGAGCCACAAAGCAGAGGTAGGAGAAGGGACACAGAGAAGGTGCGCCTTCCCAGGGCACACTCCCAGGGACCCACCTCCGCCAGTCAAGTCCCCCCACCTAGAGACACCACCCAGTCTTAGATTGTGGTCTAATAATGAAGTCATTTTATCTCTGAATATTCCTGTCCTAACAGGAGGTTTTTTTTTTTTTTTTTGGTGGGGAAACCTCCTTTCTAAACCATAAACACATCATTTAAATTTTTATAGCATGTTAGCAATTACATGCTTAAGACTTAATTTACAAAGTGAAACTTGATTTTAAAAAAAACTTTTCAAAATTATGAAACTTTACCGGAGACACCGATGATGTCTTAATGAAGGAATTGGCAGATTATGGTCCTATAGGGAAAGGCTCTCTACTCCAGTGACATCAATTCTTTCTAAATTAACTGATTCATTCAATACATTTGGAAACAACAGCTCTACCTATAAAATCTGACAGGCATTCTCATGTTCGTAAGGAAAATAAAATGTTCTAGGATTGTTGGAAGAATTTTGTGGGGGGGGAAAAAAAACAGGGGCTTATGTTATCAAGATAGACCACTAAAATCAAGTGACTAAAGTGCACTTAAAATATGTTAATTGTATTTTATTATTACATGAGAAAAGATAGATGCATCAAGAAAAGAATGGAGAATCTGAAAACGGACCCACGTATGTTTAAAAATTTACAAAATTGTAAAAATAAATTAAAAACCCTTATTTTACAATATTAATGCAACTAATTGCAACTGGGTTTGATTGAAATCTATGTATTTTGAAAGCAAAATTTTACAAGTATAGGAATAAAATGCAGAATAATTTCCATAGGATTAGATAATACAAACTTGGCAACCCAGGAGAGAAAAACCAAGAAACGACAAAGAAAAAGAATAACCCGATTTTACTACCCTACAATTTAAAAATCACCAGAAATATAGTGATTTCAATATCCTAGTAACAAACATAAACTAAAGACAGAAGAAAACAGCTGGGGTGGAGCTTAGTTGTAGAGCACTTGCTTTGAATGCATAGGGCTGTGGGTTTCGGCCCCAGCACTGCATTAAAAATATAGAAAGAGAAATTTTACAACATGATTATATTTTTACATCCTAGAAATAAAACTAATAAAATGTGTGTAAGATCTCCATACCAGAAAATGTAAAATATTATTATTAATCATCATCCTTATATATTATTTTGAATAAATTAAGATTTTAATAAATGGATTTCTGTGCCGTGTTCTTGGGTTGGAGTGTAGCTATATCAGTTCTCCCCAAATGATTTATATATTTATTCAATTTCAATAAAGACATCAGGATTCTCTCTCTTTCTCTCTCCCTTTTTGGAGGAAAGTGACATATTGACTTAAGTTTTAATGGAACTCTGAAGGCCTAAGAATAGTTGAGATAATCCTTGAGAAGAAGTAGATAAAGGACTTATTGTATTGGATATCCAAATTTAAAAAAAAAAATATTTATTTTTAGTTTTTTAGGTGGACACAACATCTTTATTTCAATTTTATGTGGTGCTGAGAATTGAACCCAGTGCCTCACGCATGCAAGGTGAGCGCGCTACCACTTGAGCCACATCCCCAGCCCAAGGCAGGGCCTTGCTAAGTTGTTTCAGGTCTCCCTAAGTTGCTGAGGCTGGCTTTGAACTTGCCATCCTCCTGCCTCAGCCTCCTGAGTCACTGGGATTACAGGCCTGCACCGCGCTGCCCATAAACTTGATCCAGGACCAAAGGCACACTGTGGCTGGGGAATCGGAAGTCGTGTCCCTTTGATAAACACAGCTGCATCAGCTGGACAGCCATAGAGGGAATATGACAAGTGACCTCACACTACCCGGCTCATACACACAGAGCCATCCTCGGCTGCAAGGTGAAAAGAAAACAATAAAGCTTCCAAGGCAAACATCACAGAATATTCTTATAACCTCGGGGTAGAAAAGACTTCTTAAATCAAATATCAAAAGTACTCCCATCAAAGAAGATGGATAAATTGAGCTACATTAAAATGAAAACGTTTGTTCATTAAAAGACATCGTAAAGAGGCAAGGATAAATCACAGAGAGGGAAAATATATTTATAACACAAATAACCAATAAACAACTTGTTCCCAGAATATATAAAGAACTGCAAATCAATACAAAATGACGCATAACTGTGCCAGTTATTAATTTATTGCCTCTTGGCTCCAAATTTACCCTATTTATTCCTGCTTTGTAATACTGGCAGTGGACTCTGATGCCGAATTTCTGCTTTTCCAGCTGACTCTACGTCGGGCTCTGTCAACAGGGGGCACTGAAGGAAATTGCAAAGATGGAGGAGGAACAAGGTTTGTTTTCCGTCCCTAATTTTTACCATGCATGCAAAGTGCTGCAGCTCAGGTGGATTTCCAGAGCACTTCCTGGGCAGTGCATGACCCCTGTAGATCTGGGGCAGCCCCAGCAATTTCATCTTTATTACAGAGGCAGGGAGGGAGCAGGTTTCTGCAGCAGTTTCATCATCTGGACGCTGGAATCTCACTGCTTCTCAGCCTTGAAGAACCTCTTTTCTAAACTGCCACGAGTCTTCCTATTCCCCTTCTCCTGAGCCCTAGGGGTGGTCACTTTCTGCAGTTGCCACCCCATGTATCTTACAATCCAGCTTTCCCTCTTTCAGTTGTTAGCCACCCCTTAATCTTAAGAAATATCCATAATATTTTTCTTTGTTTAAATTCCTGAGTGTGTTGTATTCCTCCTAAAGGGCCCCTGGCCAATACCAGAACCCAACAGAAAAAAAAAAAAATGAGAGAGACTCATCAGAATACAGAATACATTCTAGATAGAGATGAAGGGTGGGAGGGAGAGGGAGGGGGAAGGGAATTAGCAAGGGTGGTGGAATGTGATGGACATCTAAAGTACATGTATGACGACTTGAATGGGTGTCAGCATACTTTATATATAAACAGATATGAAAAATTGTTATATATATGTGTAATAAGAATTGTAATGCAAAAAACCCCAAAGTACATGTATAAAGGCATGAATTGGTGTGAACACACTCTATATACAAAGATATGAAAAATTGTACTCTGTATGTTTAAGAAGAATTGTAATGCATTCCACTGTTGTGTATTTAAAAAAAAATTAATTCAATAAAACTAAAATAAAAAAGAATACAGAAATGTATTTCCCAAAGGCAAATCCACCTAGGAAGAAGGACTTAGCGTCATTCCTCATCTGCAAAATGCAAATCTAACCATAGGCAGTACCATCCACATCCACTAGGATGGTTAGACTTAAAAAGACTCATAATACCAAGTGTTGGGGAAGATGGGGAGTAGCCAAAACTTTTACACTGATGACTGATCCGTAAATGGATAAAGTGCTTTCAAAACTTGACATTACCATACTCTTTGACCCAGAATTCAATTCTTCAGGCTATATCCAACTGAAATATATTAAACACACACACACCCCAAAAGATATGTACAAGCATGTTTATAGAGACTGAAAAAAACAACAACAACAACAACCAGAGGTCCATCAAGACCAGAATGGGTAAATACAATATGATACACTTGTAAAATGTTACGTACAACAATGGAAATGTATATATGGCAGCTTCGTGGCCCCACAGAGGATGAATTTCAAACCCAATATTGACCCACAGCAACAAGGAATCAGCCACAGAAAAACAGGTGAGGTATGATTCTTTTTTTTTTTTTTTAAAGAGAGAGTGAGAGAGGGAAAGAGAGAGAGAGAGAATTTTAATATTTATTTTTTAGTTCTCGGCGGACACAACATCCTTGTTGGTATGTGGTGCTGAGGATCGAACCCGGGCCGCACGCATGCCAGGCGAGCGCGCTACCGCTTGAGCCACATCCCCAGCCCAAGGTATGATTCTTGTATATAAAATTTTCAAAGCCCCAATGCATTATTTTAAACTTGTTTTAAGTTGTAGATGGACACAATAGCTTTATTTTATTTATTTTTATGTGGTGCTGAGGATTGAACCCAAGTGCCTCATATGTGCTAGGGGAGTGCTCTACCACTGAGCCACAACCCCAGCACACCCCAAAACTCATTTCTTGGTAGTTATTGTTGCTTTTTAATCATTACCTGTGTGGCGGGGGGAAGGGAGATGGTTGGGCGGGTGTGAGAGGGACTGCTTAGCTGCATACAATGTTATGTTTCTTGACCTGGATTCTGGTTACATGGATGTGCCATTTTGTGATAACTGATTGAACGTGACATATTTTATTCAGTTTTTTTTTGGTATATTTGTTATTCTTCAATTAAAAAGCTAACAAAGGAAAAGAAAAGGTGACAGATTGAGGTAAAATACTTTCTACACTTATATTATTAAAATTCGAGCATCCAAGATATATAAAAGAATGAATATATAACACTGTGTATTTTAAAAAAAAAGAATGTCTATAAAAGAAAGGCAGACAACCTTTAAGAAAAATGGGTAAAGATTGCAATAAACTATTTATATAGTTCATACTATTGGCTAGTACACACTGGTAGGGCTTCTTGGTTTCATTAGGAATCTGGGAAACAGGTTCCTAAACACAAATGGCATTTACTACTCATTTGAATAGGAAAAGAGGAGACGGATTAAATGTTGGAGAGAATGAGGGAAAATGGGCATTTTTATCTCAGTCAGATATAAATTGATAAAATGTTTTTTGGGGGAATTTAGTAGTATCCATCAAAATAAAAACAAACCATTGGGCCACCGAATCACTTTTAGGAATGCTAAAATAACATTCACACATTTTTTTTTAAAGGTACAACATGAAAAAGAAATGGAAAACTAACGATGTGTGAATCAGAAGAAAAATCAAGTCTCTCTTCACAATGGAATACTATGTGGCTGATAAAAATAAAATGAAATTCACTGTGATCTGACATGACAAAAGCTTTTCAAATACTAACTCACAAAGCAACTCAAGACACAAAAAGAGGTACTTAAAAGTTTCCTCCATGAGGCCCAGTGAGAATCAGAGCTCCCCGATGTCAGTTATTATTTCCTGGTACTGTGATGGCTGACTCTGTCTGCTGGAGGTGATCAACACCCACTACACTTGCTTTTGAAATCTACAGGATTGATTTAGGGAAGAGAGGAGGGTGGGAACGGGAATACCTGTCCAGGAGAGAAATTCCTTCGAATGTCTTTGAGTGTGTTTATTCTTGCTGTATTCCAAAGCCTAAAATGCCTGCATCTGCTTAGGGATGGTGGAATGTCCTCTGTCTGGGAAAAAGGCCGGCACTGACCAGCGGAAACAAAATATGAACTTTTTATGTGATTTTGAGTGTTCCAGTAGCTACAGTATGAAGAAATAAAAAGAAACCAGTGACATCAATTTTAATAATGAACATCTTTGAAATCTAAGATATCAAAACTATCATTATCTCAATATGTAATTAATATAAAAGCATGAGTGAGATAAGTTAATGCTACGGTTTGGATGTAGTTCGTACCCTCGAAGGTTCATGTGCTGCAAGTTTTGTCACTGAATGGTGATGCTGACAGGGGTTGGGTGTTAAAGAGGTAGGACCTAGTAGAAGGTCTTGGGGCCAGGACCCCTGGAGGAGATCAATGCCCTCTTCCAGGAGTGGGTCAGTTTTTGTGGGATTACATAAGTTCCTTTGAACTAATGGGCTGTTTGAAAGTGAGTGCAGCTTTCTCGATGGTCTGTCTCTCTCTCTCGCCATGTAATACATCTGCTCCATGCATGTCACTTGCCTCTTGCAGCTATAATGCCATCTGTCATGTTTTCTTTTTGATGAGGGGAAGGTACATACTGGGTTTGAACCCAGGGGTGCTTTAGCACCAAGCTACATCTCCAGCCCTTTTTATTTTATCTTTTGAGATGATGTCTCACTAAGTGGCTTCGCCCCTCACTCAGTTGCTGAGGCTGGTGTAGAAATTGCAATCCTCCTGCCTCAGCCTCCTGAGTTGCTGGGGTTGCAGGGTGGACCCAATGCCCAGCTTCTATGTTTTGGGTGGTGTTTGTGTTAGACACAGTGATACACCCCCACCAGAGGCCACCAGATGCAGTCTTCAAACTGTGAGCTAAATAAACCTCAGTTATTTTAAAGTCACTGCGATGCTTTGGATCTGGAATGTCTCCCTAAAGCTCCCCGTGTTGAAAGCGTGACCTCCAAAGTGGCAAGGTTCAGAGGTGGAGCTTTAAGGCAGTGGTGAGGGCTTTGGTTTTTATCAGAGGATTAATCCATTTGCTGGATTAATCCACTGGTAGCCAATTAGACTCCTGGATGGTAACTGGAGGCAAGTAAGGTATGGCTGGAGGAAATAGGTCACTGGGGATGTGTCCTTGAAGATACACCTGTCTTGGCTTCTCTCTCTCTCTCTCTCTCTCTCTCTCTCTCTCTCTCTCTCTCTCTCTCCTTCCTGGCTGTTGTGAGCTGAACAGCTTTCCTCCACTGTGCCCTTTCTCCATGATGTTCTGCTCCATGTCCTGCTTAGGAGTCTGCTAACCACAGACGGAAACTCTGAAACTGTGGGTCAGAATAAATACCTCTTCCTCCTCCTGGTTGTTCTTGTCGGGTATTTTGTTTGCAACGATGGAATGCTGATTAATGCAGCCTCGGGTATTTTGTCTCAGGAACATGAAATAAATTAGGACAGCTATATTCTATTTGGGGGGGGGGGCGGGGAACTCTTGAAAACCTGGGATGCACTTTACACTAGCAGCCCATCTCAGTTTGGATGCTAGTTTTATTCCTGACTCCATCTGTACTTGGATTTCACAAAACTCCCAGGTGAAACTGTGGATTTAAGTACCTGAGCTTTCCCAGGCATATCTGAATATACTAAAATGTTTTTCAAGGACTGAATGAAATGTCCCTTTTATATGAAGACAACTAAATAAAAAAGAGGCAAAGTTAAAAAAATCCAGTTTCTCGGCCATTCTAGCTGTACTGGAAGTGCTCAGTAGCCAGTGTCTTGGTATTGAATGAAACAGATGGAGAGCAGTCCCCCTCCCTGTGGCTGGGGAGGTGGGCGTGGACATTCTCAGGACGGGCATTGCTGGGTGAGCCCTCTGGCCCCTCCTGGCCCCAGAGTGGCTTCTCAGCTCTTCTCTGCATTGCAAACACGTGGGAGCCCAGGCGCAGGGACAGCCAGGTGAGGACTGGCGCTCAGCCAGCTCCAGCAGGTTTCTCTTGCCTCCGACACCTGGCTGCCTGACATTTAATCCAGCAGCCTCTGTGCCACCGTGTGGAGGCTGTAAGGGTGAACCCGGGGCCCTGTGGGACATAAAGGACTTCCTCCGAGGGACTGCATTCCTGAGGGATGAGCCTGACCTTGGGACTCAACCCAACAGGATGAGCTAAACTGGGATTTCACAACCTGGCATCAGCCAGGAGCAGGTGGTGGTGGCAGCTGGGAGCCCTCCTGCTGTGGACTGGAGCGACCTCAGCCCTGCTGAAGGCCTGAAGGGCGGGGGAGACTAAGGAGTTCCCAGCCCTGCCCTGCACCAGGAGCCTCCGCGTCAACTCCCACCCCGCGCCCCCCCCCATCCGTGGTGAAAAGTATTCCCTCTAAAACTGGAGGTCTGCTTGGCACATCTTGAGAACTCATTCTTTCCCCTGCTTTCTTAAGTCAGTGTGGAAGCTTCTGTTCCAAATCTATTCTTGAGAACCTTGCAGTAGCCTCTTTCTCTCCGAGCTCTGGGCTGCAAAGACCACATGCTTCCACGGATATGCTGAGCTCCCACGTCGGTGAAGTTAAAACCTCACAGGGTCATTCATCGCGAGTGTCATGCCACACACGTGCCATGGTGCAACCCAAGAAGACAAGCTCCCTCCCTCCGGGATCCCACAGCCTGGCCCTGGAAGCTGGAGGTGCCTTCCCCTTATTACACACAGTGGTTCACAGCCTCGACCCCACTGTGGGGTCCCCTGGAGAGATTTAAAAAGTCCTGATGCCTGGGACCCTTTCCAGAAGTTCTGATTTAATGGGCTTGGGGTGCGACCTTGGCAATGGAATTTTAAAAATGGGATCCTCTTACCAGGTGATTCTCCTGTGCAGCCTGGGTGAGAACCGCTGTTTTAAATCAAATCAATGATCTTAGCAGCTCTCCTCTGGGTCTAGGAAATACTAATTGCATCCCAGGACTTCTGGGTTTCAGGCAGCAACCAAAGGGATCCTTTGAAGTGTAAATGAGGTCGTACACTTCCTCTCTCCAAAATGCTCCCCATTTCTCTTTAAGTAACAACCAAAGGCCTGGTTACCTCTCCGATCTGTCATCTGCTCTCTGGTCCTTGCTCTCTCTGCACCAGCTGAACCTGCTCCCTGGTCGTGCTTTATCCTGTCTCAGGCCTGAGCAGGGGCTTCTGGGTTGCCTCTTCTTTCTGCTTTGGAGCATCATCCCTCAGAGATCCATGTGGCCAAAGCTCTCATCCCCTTGATATCACTGTTCATATATTGTCTTCTCAGTGAGGTTTCTCGGATCCCCTCCTACCCTGTTACCCTTTATCCTCCTCTCCATTTTCTGTGACCTCGCCTTGGAACACACCATACATTTAACTTATTAGCACCTGCATTACTACTGTCTCCTCTGCTGGGGATGCTCGTTTTGTTCTCTGATGTATCTGGCACCTAGGATGAGCCAGAAATAACAGTGCTGCTATGGTTTGAGATCCACTCGCCGCCTCCACTTCAAGGTGTGTTGGAACCTTAATTGCTCCATGACAGTGTTGGGGGAGCTTAGTGGGAGGGGTTTAAAGTCCTGGGGTCCAAGCCCTTCATGATAGATTAATGGCTTTCTCATGTGAGTTTCTGCTTTGTGGGACTGGATTAGATATGGGAGAGTGAGTTATAAACTTACCTCTCATGTTTTGTCTCTTTCACATGGCCCTGTCTGCCCTTGTTAACACTAGGAGTTGGTGCAATATGTAGACCCTCACCAGACACAGCCACTGGATCTTGGACTTCCCAGCCTCTTGAACTGTGACAAATTTCTTCTTTGTAAATTACCCAGTCCCAAGTACTTTGGAATAGCCACAGAAAACAGGTTAAGACCGATACTATGTAATTATTTATTAACTATATAAAAATCTGCAAAGCACTAATTAAGACAGCTTCCTAGGTAAATGAAAGTGATGAGCTTGGATACTTAACATCCATTTGTCCAGATACCTTCTAGAATGACAGAAGGACTATGGTAAGAATACTAAGCCAATAGTTACACTGGAAAGTAGGGAATCCGTGCACTATGAATAGGTCAGAAACTACAATGTATGACGATTCAACCTACTAGAAAAAAATGATGGGTCAAAAATGAAGAAAATGACCAAAAAGAAATGCACACCTACTTTTCTGAGAAAGCAGTAGGTGTCCTGGGAGTAGAGGAGATCCAGAGAATCTATATAAATGTTTCTGCATTTAAAACAGTGAGAACAGAGCTGTGGGCAGGTCGTGGGTCTGCTGTGAGCTCCTTGTTCTTGGCTACTGTGAATCAACTCTCTGGGAGGTAGTCTCTCTGGGAGGCTCAAGGGTTAGCATTGCAGCAGAAAATGCAGAACACCCCCCCACACACCCCCCGTGCACATAGATGCTCCATGGTGAAAGCTTTTCCCTAGGAGGGAACCGTGGGGTCAGGAAGCAAGGTCGTTCCACCCTGGAAACGGAGGCAGATCTAAAGGGAGAACTCCAATGGAAATCTAATCATTGGTGTTTGTCTTCAGCCAACACAGAAAAGGAACTGGAGCACACTGAAATCTCCCTGCTATGATTGTCTCCCTCCATCTCTGTGCCCCACTCCAGTTGCCTTATGACTAAACAGGTTTGTAAGCTCATGCCAAGTCATCTTCCAGTTTCAGAACTGAATGCAGCCAGGTGGATGGGATGGGGGTGTGTGTGTGTGTGTGGGGGGGGGGACCAGGGAGAGCCAGCCCACACTGTTTGGAGCATTTACCTAGTTTGGTAGACTTCTCCTTGTTTTAGCTTGAATAATGTGGCCAAAAAAAGGTACCTATGAAAAGACTCTGCATTATTTAACAGAAGAATATGGCAGTTATAACATACTTAAAAATATACTGCATTATTTACCATGTGCTTTCAGTTAAATTCAGAGGAAAAAAAAAATCTGAACTCTGTAAAATGAGGTGAGGGCGAGCAAACAGACCCAAATGAAATGGGAAGTTCCCGAGTGACTGCAAGTCTGTAAAGAGACAGAGAGAACCAGAGCGCAGGTGACAATGGCATTTCCAATGTTAAGTTGCAAAAATGAAAACAAAGAAACCCAAACCAGTGATACAGAGGACCAACACAGTAAGTTCTATCAGGGCAGGATTTCCTTTTTATGCTAGGAGAACAGGTGTTCCGAGAGTCGGATCACAGACATGAAGGGGATCAAGCAAATATCCAAATATTCTTTAAAGTATCAAATGTCCTAACATCCATTCTTCATGACCCTAGAAAAATGATTTGAGATATAGGAAGAAATGGTGAACAAAGATAAATATCTATATCTTTTTTACATAGCTGTAGATATTTAGAAACATATCTATGTCTGAATCTATATCTATGTCCATACCAATGATACCACCAAAGAAGAGACCAGAACAATATAACCGAATCAGTTATTAAGGATATAATGGAATGATTCTCTTTGGGTTGAATAAAGGCATTAATCTGAAAATTCATGTGGCTTCACAGTCACAAGGTCTTTTTCAAGGTCAATGGAAAAGATGGATTCCTATACAAAACTCTGGCGAGGTACTTTTTATTTCAAGGGGAAAGCAAAACACCAGAAGAGAGAGAAAAGTCAACTCTAATAGAAGAAAGATTAGGTTATTTTCTAACTTGGGCTCTGCAGATCAAGAGTAAAATAACAAAAAGAATGGATCCAGACCCACCCATGATGGTGATATGTTAGACTTGATATTCAGTTAAAAAACCAAACAGAACCCTTTTGCTACAGGAGATTTAAAAATGTGGCACACAACATAAAGCCGGATAGCAGAGCAAGAGACAAACTCTTGGTATGTTTAAGGAGGATGGTTATATTAGAGGCTGTGACGTGTGGTCAGCAACCCTAGAAGGTGTTCTAGGAAAAAAAAATACTCCATCAAGAAAAGGAGAGATGCTTTAGTTGGAGGGAATTTTTAAATAGAAAGAATCTTTAAGAATTTCTAATTTCAGTCATTGCATTTGTTTGGGACTGGAGTTTACACTACCAATCTGGCCTGAAAATATCCATGAAAATGTAATGTGGCTTCAGGTTGGCACCTAGCAGAATTAACTAAATCTTTGGAGGAACCATTTTAAATTCAGATTTCAAAAACTCCAATAGATGAAATCCTAAGCAGCACATACTCATAATGTAAAATTACAAGTCACATGAATAAAGAAGCCACCATAGTAAGAACTAGCAGAATAAACCAAGTAAAGGATAATTAGACATTCAAAACCTATAGCTAGTGCAATGATAAAATTAAAAAATAAAATTTAGATGTGTTTATTATGTTTAAATAAAAGGGAGTTACAAAAGTGTCACTGTGGTACTAGAAACTACCAAAAAAAAAAAAATGAGCAGGAACATTTGAAAAAGAATCAATAGAATTTCTAGGAATTTAAAAAAACAAACATTGGTGCACAGGTTAAACAGACATAGAAAATACAGTGTGAAAGTATATGTGTCTCTTCAGAGTTCCAGAATCAATAGATTGAAAGAATTGAAGAAGGACAGTCCACATTATAGTGGAGCAAATGTTTTTGAAATTGATTGAAGAGAAAAAAACACCAATCAACATATTCAGAAAGTTCAATTATTGCCAAACTGAATAAATATGATCAATCTACAATGGCAAAAAGAAAAACTTTCTGGTGGCCAGAAAATGAAGAGAAATGATATATAGTAATAATAACTACTGTGCAACCAGAATTATCAACAGGAATTCTAGAAGCTAGAAGATGGAAAAGTATCTTGAAATTTTTGAGAAAATTAATTTTCAACTTAGGGTTGCTGGGTATAAATCATATCGTGGAAGAATGAATATAAAATACATATTTCCAATAAAAAACTTGTAGACTTAAAAAATCCTCTTGGGAAAAGAACTTCTAAAGAACATTCTTCTAATCCAGAAAACTGTTCTCTGATGCAGGAAAGGAAAGCGAACAAAAAAAGTTGCATATATGTTGGTAAATATAATTAAACAACTCATGTACAACACCATGATTTCTAAAATGTACAGTACAAATGGAGTAGAAATGAAATATTGGGAAAAGCATAAATCAGTGGCAGCTGTTAAATATTCTGGGATGGTTGTATTATTTTGGAAGAAAAAAAATATTGATTAGAAGACAGAAAAACAGAAGACTAATCATTTACAGTTAAAAATACATAGAGAGTTAGAAAAATAAACAGAGAAAAGATACAAAATGAAAACATGAATTTTGCTGGGTGTCGTGGCACACACTGGTAATCCCAGTGGCTCGGGAGGTTGAGGCAGGGGGATCTTGAGTTCAAAGCCAGACTTAGCAAATCAGGCTAAGCCTTAGTAAGGCTAAGTGACTAAGTAAGACCCTGAATCTAGATTAAAAAAAAAAATGGCTAGAGATGTGGTTCAATAAAGCACCCCTGGGTTCAATCAATGGTAAAAAACAAATAAATAAATAGAAAGATAACATGAAATTAAATGGTAGAAATAGTCAATTATAGCAATTTTGCAATAAATATAAATGCATTAAACTTTTTGAGTTAAGAACAAAGATTATGAAACGGTCATTTGAGGAAAAATACATTGTTTGTAGAAAGAACACCTAAAAAATTCAGATTCAGAAAACTTGAAAGTATAAGAATGAGTACAGATATACAAGGTAAACACTAACCAACTAAAAGGAAAGCTGGTGTGTCACTAACAATATTAGAGAAATTAGACTTTAAGTCAAAATGCACTCTTGATTATACAGTATATCATCCCCTATTAAGTTCTACACTTCCATGAATTTAATTACATGACTTTATAATATGCAAATAAAAATAGGCATTACTCAAGGGAAAACCAAGCAACACAATAACCATGGCAGAAGGCTTTAATACATCTTTCTCATTAAGTGGTATATCAGATAGGAAAAATGTGATCAAAGATAGAGAAAATTTAAAGCATACAACTAACAAACCTGAAATAATGGATAAATATAGCTGTGGTTTGGAAATGCTTTCTCCCCGCCACAATAGAAGATGGAAAAATATCTTGAAATTTGTGAGAAAAGTTATTTTCAACTTAGGGTTGCTGGGTATGAATCATATCTTGGAACAATGAATATTAAATACATATTTCAATTAAAAAACTTGTAGAGTTAAAAAAGACTCTTAGGAAAAGAACTTCTAAAGACCATTCTTCATAATCCAGAAAACTATTCTCAGATGCAGGAAAAGAGAGTGAACAAAAAAATTTGTTACCAGTGTAAGAGTCTAATAGTACCTGGAGATGGTAGGTTCTTCAAGGGGAGATTAGGTCATGGGGAATCCACTTGTCCCTCATGAAGAAATTAATGTGGTCTCTGGGAGTTTTTGTTCTTGTGGGATGGGATTGGTTACTGTGACAGAGGTTTATATAAAGTGAGCCTGGCACCTTCCCTCACTTCCTGACACATAGGATCCTCTTCTAGACACAATGAGGCTAAACTGCCGAGCAGATTATGGCACCATGTTCTTGGACTTCCCAGTCTTCAGAACCATAAGACAGAATTTACCTTTTTTAAAAATATATTTATTTTTTAGTTGTAGTTGTCAATACCTTTATTTTATTTATTTATTTTTATGTGGTGCTGAGGATCGAACCCAGGGCCTTGCCGCACATGCTAGGTGAGCACTCTACTGCTGAGCCACAACCCCAGCCCAGAATTTACCTTTTTTATCATTAAGTTCCCCAGTATCAGGTATTCCGTGATAGCAGCAGAAAACAGATAAGACAAATATAGAAAAACCACTCTTAAGCAGAGAGAAGACCCTTTTCATGAATATATGGAATATCTGTAAAAATGAAATACATGTAGTAAGCCTCAAAAATTTCAAATGATTCATTTCATGCTGAACACAATTTAGATATTGAAGGGATTTAAAAAATCTCAGACAGAACTTTAAAAATACACCTCTAGATACAAAACTCATTATGTTCAATAATGAGAAATCAATTCTAGTTATATAAATATTAAGTTTGTTATGTAATTATTTTATTATGATATAATTATTTATTATAACACGATTATTAATAAATTGTGCTCTCTTCATATATAGTATAATTTATATATACATATGTTTATCTATAAATTATACTATGTATAATAGTATATATATATATATATATATATATATATAATATACACATATAGACATACATACACATACGCACACATACACACACACACCCCTGCACATACTCTTGGAAAACCAGGGTATTGTATCTAAAAAGACATTTATATTATTTATATTAGAAAAAAGATAAATATTAAAAATAAAATAGAAATTAATAAAGTAAAAACAAAAACTGGAGAGATTTGGCAAAGTTAGTATGTGGCTATTCTAAAGGCCAACTGGCAAAATGTATCATAGGAAAAGCATAAGGAGAAAGCACAAATAAAACAATTTTAGGAATGAACAAGAAAAAGTAAAACTGCAGATTCAGCAGAGATCTAAAAAATTATTTTTAACTTTGTGAAAAAATATTGGACATTTTATTGAAACAGACCTTGAAATAGAAAACAAAACGATTAATGTGGCCAAAGAAGAACTATTAAATTTCAATCATCATATAATCATCAAGTAATTTGTATTAACAGTGAAAATCCTATTCCCACAAAGAAAACAATGTTAACAGATGATTTTAAAGAAAATTTCTACATACACACACACACACACACACACACACACACACACACACACAAAGAAGGTACAATTATTTTATAAGGCAACAGATATATCCAAACCAGACAAGGAAATGCATAAAAGAACAGTTACAGGTTAATCCTACTCTATGGAGTTAAAGATGGATGTGGAGTTAAAATATAAATCTCTCAAAATAATGCCAGGTCAAAAGAACCTACAATGACCAAGCTAGCTTCACTGCCAGAAGACAAAGCATACGGTTTGAATCTAAAAGCCCCTGAAGTCTCCTGTGTTGGAGGCTCAGTCCCCAGTGCAGCAATGTCCAGAGGACGTGGGCCTTTGGGGAAGCAATTGGATCACCAGGGCTCTGACCTCTTCAGGGGATCAATCCATAGAGAGCTGAGTAGACAGACTACAGGGAGGTGGCGGAAAACGTAGGCAGGTGGGGCATGATTGGAGAAAGAAGGTCCCTGGGGACCTGCCCTGGTTGGGTATTTCCTGACCTAGGGTCTTCCCTCTCTCTTTCTCTCATGGGTTGGATACGTGGTATCCCCAGAAGTTAACGTGTAAGACAATGTGAGAAATTTTAGAGGTGAAATGACTGGTGTTAGGAGAATCTTAACGTCATCAGTTCATGAATCCACTTGAATGGATCGACTCGGTGGTGACTAGGCCTGTCGGTGTGGCTGGGGGATGTGGGTCACTGGGGGTGTGCTTTTGGGGTACAGATTTTGTCCCTGATGATCAAGCTCACTCTGCTTCCTGGTGCCTCAGCCTGAGGTGCTTTCCTTAGCTACACCCTTCCGCCATGTTGTTCTGCCTCACCCTATGGCCGGAGCAGCAGAGTCAGCCATCTATAGACTGAGATCTCTGAAACTGGGAGCCCCAAATAAACTTTTCCTCCTCTACATTGTTCCTGTCAGGTCTTTTGGTCAAATTGGCAAAAAAAAAAAAAAAAAAAAAATGACTAAAACACTCTCCTACACGCTCCTTCTAGGGCCTCATGAGCTGAGCAGATTTCCTCTGCCCCATGCAGTCCCAGAGCGATGGAGACTGCCACCTGTGGACAGGAGCCTCTGTAACCAAGGGCCTAAATAAATCTTTCCTCTTTTAAGTTGTTCATGTCAGGTATTTAGTCATAGCATCCACAAGCTAACGGTCACACGAAGTAAGTACAATATTGTACAATTTATAAAGGTTATTCATCACATTAAGAAGAGCATATTACAATCTTTCACTCTGATTATTGATGTTTTCTGTTTCTGATTTTAATTCTCTTAATGTTTGCCTTTTATGTATTTGGAAATTAGGTTTTTGTGGACTTTCCCATTTAGAACTGTGATAGCTTGCCCTGGATTGATCCCCCCCTTTTTTATTATTAAATAAATCTCTTTATTTATAATAACATTTCATGTTTTAAAATCTGCTGTTTCTGGCATTCGTACGATTATACTAGCTTTTCTGGTTAAGGTTTTCAAGATATTTTTTCCTATCCTTTTGCTTTCAGCAATTATGGCTTAAAGCTGTGAGTATAAGCAAGATGCAGTTAGGTCTTTGCCTTCATGTCCACTCTGACAGACTTTGTTATTTGGAGTATTGACCCATTAATATTTAATGTAATTTGGCTTTATTGTGTTTGTGTTCCCCGTTTGGCTTTTTGTTTTCTCCTTGACACATTTGTTCTAGGTGGTTTTGCCTCTCTTTTCTTTACTTCTTTGAATTAATCAAAGACTTGTCATTATTCCCTTCCTTTCCTTTATTAACTTATTTATTGTTTGTTATTTTAATGGTCTTTCAGTAGTTACTCTGGAGATTACAACATAACTGCTTAATGTATTGATGTCTGATACAAATTACTAGCATATTTTGGAGATGTTGCCTGTTCAGTTCCAGACCACCACTCTAAAATGAACAATAAGGAAGAAAAGAATTCACATAAATTCTTTGCTTTTTTTTTGTGCATAGAAAAGTTAGGTTTATACTATACTGTAGTCTATTAAATGTGCAATAGTATAATGTCTAAAAAACAACATATAGACCTGAATGAGGATGCTTTACTGATAAAAACAAACAAACGCTATTAGTTCATTTGAGCTTTTGGCAAGTGGTAATCTTTTTGCTGGAATTGGGTCTTGCATTGATGTTAATGGCTGCAGGCTGATTAGGGTACTGGCTACTGAAGACTGGGGAGGGGACCATGACAGTTCCTTACAATATAATAACAATGATGTTTGCTGTATTGATTGACTTTTTCTTTCATGGAAAATTTCTCTAACGTATGAAATGCTGTTTGAGAGCATTTTACTTGCCCTGGAACTTTCAAAGTGATCAAGAGATCACTTTCTTTGCTCATGCATGAGAAGCAACTCCCCATCCATAAGATTTTCCTAATATTGCAGCAATTCACTCACATCTTCAGGCCCCGTTTCTAATTTCTAGTCTCCTTGCTATTTCCACCACTTCTGCAATTGCTTTCTCCACAGAAGTCATGAATCCCCTCAAAGGGATGTCCGCGAAGGATGGAATCAATTTCTTCTAAATTCCTGTTGACATTTTGATCTTATTCCATGATGTTCTTAATGTCATCTAAAATGGCAAATCCTACCCAGAAGGTTTTCAACTTAACTTTTCCCAGATCCCTCTGAAGAATCTCTACCTATATGTATTTCTTAAATAAGACTTGAAAGTCAAAATCACTCCATAAGTTGCGAGTAAAGAATAGATGTTGTACTAACAGGCATGCAAACAACATTTAATCTCATTGAACATCTCCAACAGAGTCCTTGAGTAATAGGTGCTTTGACAATGAGTAGTAACATTTTGAAAGGTTTTATGTATAAAATATATATATTATATATACATAATCTGTTATATGATAGGCTATATGATATGTATTATTATATGTATATGTTATACATAGAATATATATCACATGATAGTTGATACACACACACACACACACACACACACACACACACACACACACTTTCTGAGCAGTAGGCCTAGCAGTTGACTTAAAATATTTAGTAAACTATGTTGTAAATAGTCATGCTGCCATCCAGGCTTTGCTTATGCACTTATAGAGCACAGGCAAAGTAGACCTTGTGTAATTTTTAAGTGCCTTAGGATTTTTGGAACGGTGAATGAGCACTGGCTTCAACTTCAAGTCACCAGCTGTATTAGCCCCTAACAAGGAAATCAGTCAATCCTTGGAAGCTTGGAAGCCAGGCATTGAATTCTCCTCTCTAGCTAAGGCAGACCTAGATGGCAGCTTTTCCAATAGAAGGCTTCTTTACACTGAAAATCTGTTGCCTCGTGCATCCACCTTCCTTAGTTATGGTTGCTAGATCTTCTGGAACACTTGCTGCCTCTTCTAAGTCAACACCTGCTGCACTTTTATATTGTGGAGATGTCTTCGCTCCTTAAACCTTAAGTTCCAATTTCTGCTACCTCCGAACTTTCCTCTGCAGCGTCCTCACTTCTCTTAGCCTTCATAGAATTAAAGAGACAGGGTTGCTCTGGATTAGACTTTGGCTCTAGGGAAAGTTTTGTCTGGTTTGACGAATTCAGACCACTCAAAACTTTCTCCCTGTCAGTGACTAAGCTGTCTTGCTTTCTTATCATTCACGTGTTCACTGGAGTAGCCCTTTTGATTTCCTTCCAGAGTTTGTTCTTTGCCTTGACATTTTAGCTCACTCATGCCAAGAGGCCTAGCTCTCAGCCTGTGTTGGTTTTGGACATGTCCTCCTCACTCAGCTTAATCCTGTCTAAATTTTGGCTGGAAGCGAGACGTGCCTCTTTCGCTTGAACACTTAGAGGCTATTGAAGGGTGATTCCTAAGTCCAGTTTCAATATTGTTGGGTCTCAGGGAATGGGGAACTCAGAGAAGAGGGACAAGTTGGTGGAGATGTCAGAATACACGTGACATTTTGTAGTTAGGCGCATCACTCATTTGTATGGGTGTTCTCAGTGACATCCAAAATAATGACAACAATATCATCAAAGAGCACTGATCCTAGATTACAAGAGCAGATATAGTCACCATAAAGAAGTTTGAACTATCTTGAGAGTGATCAAAAAGTGACATAGAGAACCAAAGTGGGTACATTGTCTTGAATAAATGGTATCAGTAGACTTACTTGCTTCACGGTTGCCACAAACTTCCAATCTGGGAAGCCCAATAAAGCAAATGTAACAGAGTGAGAAATGCCTGCATTAACTTTGTACATTCTTGCTCCAACACAAAGTGTGCAACAATTTAATGCCTTGACTCTCTACTGCATGTTGCAATTTTGTTGTCCTATATTTTAATTCCACATGATTAAAAATTCCACAAGGTATTACTATTATTTTATACAGTCAACATCAATCAAGGTGCATTTATATTTACCTCTGTATTCACTGTTTGTTTTCTGCTTTCTATCTCTTCTTTCAGTTCTCTGGTCCCCTTCAGGATCTTCTCCCCACCCCACCCTGCTCAAAGAGCTCTTTTCAGTATTTTAGTATTTCTTTTAGTGCATGTTTGCTAGAAATGAAATCCTTTTTTTAAATCCAAAATTATCTTCATTTTCCTCTTCATCCTTGAAGGCTGTTTTGGCTTGTTATAAAATTTTAAGACTGGAAACTCTTTTATCATAGCATATCAATGATGTCCAGGCTCTTATCTTTGACAGCTGTTCATTCTATTTGGAGGACAGCTGGCAATCTTATTTTTCTCATTTTGAGATAATTTCTTTTTCTCCTACCTCTGTCTGTTTCTAAACTTTTCTCTTATTATTTGGTCTTTAGCAGTCTTAATATGACGTGCCTACATGTAATGTCCTTTACATTTATTCCTCTTGAGGTTCGCAAAAACATTTTGAATCTGTCCTTGATCAGTTCTAGAAACTTCTTGATCATTATCACCTTGTTCTTTGGCTTTTTCCCACTCCTCTAATTCTGGGATTCTGATTGCATGTGTTTTATGTCCTTTGACTTTGACTCACATACGTATCCAATACTCTTTTCTATTCTTGTTCATTCTTTTAAATATTCATACTTAGCTTAAATATCATACATTAGCCTGTCTTCAAAAAAAGTAATCCCAGAGTCCATGGTTTCTAATATTCAGTTATGTCCACTTAATAAGGTCTAACGGTGTACTTTACATTTTATAATTTCTGCTGTAGTTCCCATCTTGAATGTCCCCCAAAAGTGAAATTGTGAAACCTAAAAGGTGGGGTTTAATACAAGGAAGTTAGGTCCTTAAGGGTGTGACCTTGAAGGTAATATTGGGACCTGGACCCTCCCGGTCTTTATCTTTGCTTCCTAGCACCCATGGTGAACAGGTTTGCTCCACATCAACAAAGTCAACTGACCATGGATAGAAACCTCTTAACTACAAGCCCAAACAACCCTTTCCTCACTTAAGCTTATTTAGCTCAGGTATTTTGTTACTGTGATCGAATGATAACCAATGCATTCTCCATTTAATTATAGAGTTATAATTTTGATTACATTGAATGTCTCCTTTTTATTTTATAAATATTCTAATTCTCTGATAATATTCTCCATTCTCCAACATTTAATCTTTTTTCTTGAAATTTCTTCTGTTTTCTTAATCATACCAATCTCATTAGACTAAACTCTATGAAATTATTATTTTATCAGTTATCATCAACAAAAATATTGCTATATTTCAAGCTAACATGTGTTCATATAATATATGAGACTCTCTTCTGTTTTCCTTTTGACTTTTGGTTGTGTGGTCCTGAATTTTGATGTGAGTAGCATTATTTTTAATTGAGACTTAATTGCATAGAGTAGAGCACACAAATTTTAATGTGTAACTTGGTGCATGTTTATATATGTACATGCCCACGTGATTTCCACCGAGATGAAAGTGTACAGCATTTTTAGCAACTCAGTAGGTTCCTTCCTAGCTTTTCTCAATCATTATTCTCCTAAGAATGTTGGGAGTTCATTTCTGTTTTGAACTTCTTATAAAATGAAATCATAGAGTATATACACTTGCATGCTTATGGTTACCCTTAACTCTATGTGTTCATCTGTATTGTATCTCTGTGGTTCCTTTGCAGTGTTGAGTAGTATTTCATTGAATAGATATATCAAAACTTATTTATCCTTTTTATTGCTATGGATACTGTCACTTTCATAAATAATTTATGTCTACAGGACATAAATACTACATAAATAGATATATATTTACAGTTTCTGGGTCATAAGATGCATATGCATTTTGCTTTAGTAGGTATTGCCAAATAGTTTCATAACATGATTATACCAATTTACATTCTCATCTGAAATTTAAGAGAATTCTAGGGGTTCTACGTTTTACATTCTCTCAAATGCCTGGAAATGGGAGTCCTTTTAATTTTAGCCTTTCTGTTAGGTGTGTAGTGTGTCTTCTTGAGCTTTAATTTGTATTTCTCTGATGATTGATGCTGTTGAGCACTCTTTAATATGTTTATTGGTTATTTTAAGATCCTCCATTTGTGAAGTGCCTTTTCAGGTTTCTTTCTGATTTTCTACTGAAGGATCTGAATTTTTCTAATTGTTTAATAGAAACTCTTTTTATACCCTGAATTTGAGTTTAGTGGTGGATATGTGTGTTGGGCCTATACTTTAATATAGGCCAGGACATTGATCTTTTCTTTTGTAATTAACACATTTTTTTTGTCTTGTTAAATAAACGGTTCCATGTGCAAAGAAAGTCTTCTCCTACTTTTTTTTATTCCAGAAACCTCAATTCTTTAAATTATCAGTTTAGCTCAATGATCCATCTTGAACCAAGTTTTATGTGTTGTGTGAGGTACAAGTTGAATTTGTCAGGGTTCTCCAGAGAAAGGCCAATAGGAGAAATAGATAGGTCCCTATGTACATACCAACATAATAGATTTATTGTAAGGGATTGTCTCACTTGATTATAGAGACTGAGACGCACCAAGATCTGCAGTCGGCAATCTACAGACCTAGTACAGTTGATGGTAGTGTTTTGTTCCAAGTCCAAAGGCCTGAGGACCAGAAGAATCATGGTATAAGTACCAGGATGAAAGCCAGCAGCCTTGAGAGATGAGAAAAGCAAGTGTTTCAGTGAGATCTAGAGCAAGAAAGGACTGATGTCCCAGCTCAGGACAGTTAGGCAGGAGGAATTCACTCCTACTCAGGGAAGAGTCAGTGTTTTTGTTCTATCCAGGTCTTCAACTGCTTGGATTAGGCTCATCCATATTAAAGAGTTCATCAATTCCAATTTTTCTTGGTGGATGTGTGGGGGTACTGGATATTGAACTCAGATGCACTCAGCCACTGAGTCACATCCCCAGTCCTATTTTGTATTTTATTTAGAGATAGGATCTCACTGAGTTGCTTGGTATCTCGCCTTTGCTGAGGCTGGCTTTGAACTTGGGATCCTCCTGCCTCAGCCTCCCAAGCAAGCTGGGATTTCAGGCTTGCACCATCATGCCCAGCACCAATTCCAATATTAATCTCATTCAGAAACACCCTTATAGCCTCACCTCTCAGAATAAGGTTTGAACAAATATCTGGGCACCTTGTGGCCCATTCAAGTTCACACATAAAATTAATCATCATGGAGATCAAGGATCATTTTGACACCCCCCCACACACACACACACAAAATTTGACCTGCCAATGTCTTGGCTTGGCACAGAATCACGAGCCACCACACAGCTTTGTAGATTCAAACAGCAATCTTTATTCCCGAACTCACACCGGCCTCCACACACGTTCTGGGGCAATCCCAGTTCTCCTCCGCCCAATTCACCTACTCCACGAGGCTTTTTTTCCAATCTCCCATTTGAATCTCACAAGAACTCAATGGGAACAAGCAGCAGGAACACCCTAATCCCGGCAGCAATAATCTTCAACCTCCAATTTCCCTAAAACCCCTATTTTCTTAAACCGGGAACACCTTAAAACCAAATTATCTTAAACCCGGATACTTCTTAAAACCTGGATCCACCCTGGTCATTGAGCAGGGTCACCTTTCTCAAACACACATGCAAGGTCACAGCAAATTTCCAAGGCAAGTCCATTTAACATGGGGTACGCTGGCAAGGAAATATTGATGCGTCATTCCTACTTGGCAATGGCCCTCAGCATCTCCCCCCTTCTGATTAATTAAACAACAAGCAATGTGGCTTAAGGACCGTGCCTGGTAGGTTGTCCAATTCAACATATGGTTCTTACTCGTCATGGGAGAACTGACATTTAGGCGTCAGCTTCCTGTCTTAGGTTGAATCCACTGCAATCAGATCAACCCGTCACTGACTACCGGTCCAGCATTCAGCCATGCTTGTGGATAGGCCTATGCACCAGTGGGGGGGTGAGGTTCTTGCCTCACCTCTGTTGGCCCCCAAATTTAGCCTTGGTGCCAGTGGGGGGGTGAGGTTCTTTGCCTCACCTCTGTTGGCCCCCAAATTTTAGACCATCTCTAGTAGAAGGGAGGAGGATACAGAAATGCCACGACACCAAGCCAATTGACAGCTCCTTTGGAAAAATTGCATCACTGGTGACACCATCAGCAAAGATATGCCAGCATTACCACAATTAACATGGGGTGCGCTGGCAAGGAAATTGCATCCCTGGTGACACCATCAGCAAAGATATGCCAGCAGTACCACAATTCGCTGCACCAGACGATAGTTCACAATGCATACAACTGATATATAGTCCAGGCAAGTTCTGCAAGCAGTTCAAAGTGGAAGAGTCTATAAATATGTCCATTTCTTCCCAAAGTAAATCGAGTCCTTGATTGAGCATTACTTGTTGAGTTATATTCATTGATGCATCAGTTTATGCAGTTTACTGTGATAGCTATCATAGAAGCTGTAGTTTGGTTTTATCTCAGTCTTCACCGGCACTGGGATGGAGATGGGAATTCTGGCAATGATACTAAAGAGACATTATCCTGAACAGAATTATTAAATATAATGAAAAGGAAAGGTGAAAGTAAACAAACAGATCTGTTAACCTCCTTTAAAAACAATCCTTAACAGCTGTTTACCTAATTTAAATTAGTAAACAAACAGATCTGTTAATCACCTTTAAAAACAATCCTTAACAGCTGTTTACCTAATTTAAATTAGTAAGCAAACAGATCTGTTAACCACCTTTAAAAACAATCCTTAACAGCTGTTTACCTAATTAAAATTAAACCATTTAAATCACGTGAATAAAAAAAAAATTCGGATCCATTTTTTTATGAGCGCTCCTCATATATGAAATATGGACATACACACATACAGACATACAACACAAAACAGTGCACACATAACATACAACACATAAGACAATAAAGGCCTTGTAGTTTTACCTAGGTGAAATCTCCATTGCAATGTTTAAAAACTCTAGTCAAAAAATAAAACACAGTCAAAAAATAAAACTGATCAGAAAAACATTAACCTAGGTTTGTATGAGCTCAAAAAATAAAATAGAACTTTACGATGTGGGAAAAATGCAATAATAAAATAGATATTGAAAAAAGCACCGTGGTTAATCACTGTCGCAGATGTAAGAATAGCCAAGCTGGAGCTCTGGATATCAGCTGTTATGGATTTGAGTCAAATCATCTTTTTCTTCTGTAGAAATTGCTTTAGTTAATCTCTCTGGAATCCAAATCGGCTGCTGTTCTCCCTGTGGAAACACACAAACGGAACCCCGACTCCAGACAATAACTGGATCAGGACCTTTCCATTGTCCTGTTAGAATATCTTTCCAAAGTACCTTAGGCTTATGTACATTTTTCGGATACATATGTCTTTCCGCAGCACTAAGTCCTGATGAATCCAAATTTAGAAAGTTTAAAGTAAAAAGGGTTATTTTAAGTTTATCTTTGGGGGATATATACCCCTTACCAATTCCCTCTTTTTGCTTTAATAGATATGTTTTAATAGTTTGATGAGCTCTTTCAACTATGCCTTGTCCCTGTGGATTGTATGGGATTCCTGTTATATGAGTAATACCAAATGATGAGCAAAATTGTTTAAAAGAGGCAGAAGTATAACCAGGACCGTTATCAGTTTTTAACTGTTTAGGAACACCCACAGTGGCAAAATTTTGTAAGCAATGAGCTATAACATCTTTAGTTTTTTCTCCAGAATGAAGGGAGCCCATCAAAAATCGAGAAGAAGTATCAACTGTAACATGTAAATATTTTAATTTTCCAAATTCTGGCAAGTGTGTGACGTCCATCTGCCAAATATGGTTAGTATCAGTCCTCTAGGATTGACTCCAAGATTAACTTGTGGTAAAAGGGTCACACAATTTTGACATTGTTTTATTATATGCCTGGCTTGTTCCTTAGTTATTTTAAAACGCTTTTGTAAAGTATTAGCATTAACATGAAACCTTTTATGAAAATTTGTAGCTTCTTCTAATGTAGAGAAAATATGTACGTCATGTGTAGTTTTATCTGCTAAATCATTGCCCAAACTAAGGGCTCCAGGCAATCCTGTATGTGCCCTAATATGTCCTATAAAGAATGGATCTTTTCTGTCCCAGATTAGACTTTGTATAGTGGAAAACAAAGAGAAAACAGTAGAGGAAGGGGAAATCCTACCAGCATCTTCAAGGGATATAATAGCATTAACTATATATTTACTATCAGAAAATAAATTAAATACAGAATCTTTGAACATCACAAAAGCTTGTAAAACTGCATTAAGCTCTACCTTTTGAGCTGATTGTTTGGGTACTAAAATGTAAAAGTTTGATCAGGGGTAACTACGGCTGCTGTACCATTATTAGACCCATCAGTGAATATATTTGGAGCATTCATGATAGGTGTTTTCCTTGTCATTTTAGGAAAAACTACAGGATGCTTAGACCAAAAAGACAACAAAGGATTCAATGGTAAATGATTATCAAATGAAACATTAGATTTACACATGATTATTGCCCAAGTATTTAACTCATTAGCTAACTCATCAATTTGATCCATAGTATATGGAGTAATAATTTTATTGGGAGAAATTCCAAACACTCCCTTTGCTGCTCTTATTCCTTTGAGTATTAATTGTCCTACAGCCTCAGGATACCTAGTAAGAATAGTGTTAGGAGAATAAGATAAATGTATCCACAATAATGGACCTTCTTGCCAAAATACTCCTGTAGGAATATTTTTTGTTGGTAGTACAATAAATAATAAAGGCAAACTTATATCAGTTCTATCTAGATGCATATTTTCCATATATGTTTCAATAATTTTTAATGCCTTTCTAGCTTTAGGAGTTAACATTCGGGGTGAATCTGGATCTAATGGACCTTTTAGAATATTAAATAAAGGTCCCAACTCTCCTGTTGGTATGCCTAGATAAGGCCTTATCCAATTTATGTCTCCCAATAACTTTTGAAAATCGTTGAGTGATTTGAGTTTATCTACCCGTATTTGAATTTTCGGTGGACGGACGGACCATGGTTGAGGATAATAGAACTCCTAAATAATTAATTGGAAAATTTAATTGTACTTTATCTATTGCTATCTCTAGATTATAATTTTTTAATAAGTTCGTAAGTGTGGCATAACATTCCAGCAATATGTTTTTATCTTTATGTGCTAATAATACATCATCCATATAGTGAGATATTTTTAGTTCAGGATTTTGATTTCTAAGTGGCTGGATTGCTTTATTAACATAGATTTGACACATAGTTGGACTGTTAGCCATTCCTTGAGGGAGTACTTTCCACTCATATCTCTCATCAGGACCTTCATGATTTAATGCAGGGATAGTAAATGCAAAACGTGGACTATCCTCGGGATGAATTGGAATCGAAAAAAACCAATCTTTAATATCTATAGCTAAAACATGCCACGTTTTTGGTAAAGCAGACAATTGAGGAATCCCTGATTGAGCAGGTCCCATAATAACCATCTCATTATTAATGGCTCTTAAATCTTGCAATAATCTCCATTTACCCGATTTCTTTTTGATGACAAAAATGCCCTCAGCATTGACCTATCATCATTTTTTTAAAACAATCATCCTGTTCCCACTGAATTTTCTAACTTTTTTTCATTAATACATATTAATAATATATCTGAAGAAGGGTGGTTGTTAACATAATTAGTAAAGTTTACGATAAATATAGTTATATATATATGCATATGTTCTTAATATTTAAAATATTTTCTGTTTTTACTAAAATAATAAATGTGTATACTTAAAAAAATGAAATAGTATTAAAGGGACCTGTTGCTTTCCTTCCTCCTCCCCTAGTCCTGCTTTCCATGGCAAGAGCTCATTATGATTTTAACTCATTTCTAATTAATGCTAATAGTGCCATTTCTTGATTTACGGATGTTACATATTATCTACCGATTTCTCATTTTATCAGTTGCTTTTTTTTTCCTTTCACATATCTACCCTCTGTTTCCCTCCTCCATCTAATCAATATATCTGCATCACAATTTCTGGTTAAATCAGTAATTAATATGTATATTACTGTGATCATATTGTTGATTTTTTTTCTGCCTAATCAAACAGTATACAGTACTTATTTTTTACAAGTTTTTGGCATTGAAGATTGCTTTGTTTCCTAATTTGCTTAGGTTCTATGCACAGAGAGAGATTTCTCCCTAAATGCTCCAAAAGACCTGTCAAATACCTGTCAGTGATCTTCCAAATGTTCAGACATATTTCTAAGCACTTCATATGCTCCCCACCCCTAGAGACTTCTCTCCCACAACCTTTCCTGAGCTGGCTCACCTTGCTTATGGTATCACAGCGGAGAAGCAGCACTTTTATCTCCTAGTTCTTTGCATATAGCCAACTTTTTCTTTTTTTTTTTCCCCTTCTCCCCAACCTGGAAGCTCTGAGGTCTATTTTTGTTTTTAATCCCTCTTCTGAAATTTCATGATGCTGTGATTAGTATAGGAATTTGTTTTGTTTTGTTTTCTGTTTTAATTCATTCTGCTCTATACTTTAGAAGTGCAGCCCATGTGGCAATTACTTGGTGCGTCAGCTTTCTGTCACTGTCAAGAATGATGGAAATAACCAACTTATAAAGAGAACAGCTTTCTGTTGGCTCATAACTTTGGAGGTTCTAGTTCATGATTGACTGTCCCCATTGCTTTGGGGTCTGTGATGGCACATCATGGTGCAACCATATGCTCTCCTCATGGCTGGGAGGATAAAAAGAAAGAGGAATGGCTGCCAACCCCGCCCACTACCCCGCCCACTAATCCCCTTCAAGGACACGCCCCCAATGACCTGACCACACCCCCCCCTCTTAAAGGCTCCACCACCTCCCAATAGCACCACGCTGGGAACCAAGCCTTTACCACAGGGACCTTTAAGGGACCATTAAAATCCAAATAATACCACTCAGTTTTGTTTCTGTGATGATCTTCCTATAATTTTCAACTTCTGTCAGGAGCCTGTGACTGGATCTAGCACATTTCTCAGTTTCTCTCCTCTGTCACTCATCTCGTTCTCTCTTTTGTTCTACTCTTTGATTTTTTTCTCTTTCATCTGCTATCTGTTCCTGAAGTTTTTTTTTTTTTTCGTTTTTTCTGTTTCTTTTATTTTTGTAACCTCCTCGCCTTGGTGTATGTCTGTCACATTGAGTCTTTTCTCTCATGTATTATCCATTCCTATTTTAGAGCAAGACTTTTAAATTCATTTCAAGTTCTGTGTCCACCGCAGCCTCTGCTGGGGACCTTCCTCCCAGACCCTCAGGGTGTCCGGTTTCCATCTCTTCATTGGACATCTGTCCTATTAAGAGGCTGTGCAAACCTTGTTACTTGTAGACATTGGGTTTCTCCAGGAAAGATCCTTCCGGTCTCAAACTTGGCGTGGGGGTTTGTGACATTGCTAGCACATTAGACTAGGACAGGGAGGTGTGATTGGGACCATTCGAGGTTTGGATTTACTCATTCCTTTTGTTTTCAGCTCAGCACCTTCTCTCCCTACTGCATCTACTCTTCCCAACATCTGGAGCCTCTCCATTCTAAAGATAATAAAGCCCCCCATTCCCTGCAGAGATGGGAATGGGATATTTCCTTGGCCGCACATGGAAGACAAAGAGATTGGAAAAGGCATGGGGGGTGGCATCTAACGGTTCAGGACAGATGTGTCACCCCAGCAATGACTGCCTGTGAGTCCTCGAACTTCCCCGTGTCCTGTGGGGAAAATTAATTTGCTTTTCACTGTTATCCCCTCTGTTGGCACGGAGACTTCAGTTTAGTTGGCCCTCCTGACTCATGTACCCCTAACTCTGTTTTCTTTGAAATTTCAACTTACCTCTATGAACATTGTTGATTCATCCATCTCCTATTCCCTTTATCTTCATGGGTCATTATTATTTTAGTTATTTAATTATTGTGACAAGAGAGTTCAGAAAGAAAAAAAAACAGTGCATGAAAAATGTCATCTACATGTATTCATAGATACTTCTGAATATATTCTAAATTTCTTTCTTTTACATACCACACACAAACAAAATTATGATCCAAACATAAATGATCCAAAAATAAATGAAAACATTTATTTTTAAAACAAATCTTGTGCTTTCAGAGAGACTAACACCCATAGAATCTCAACTAATTATAAAAAGTAAAAATACAGGTCCTTATTCTTTCACTAAAATGCTACAATAAAATACAGAGCAAAATAATTAAAGCTCTACTTACTTGTCAATAACTGCAACTGTTACTAACCTCTCTATCATTATTACTAATATTATTATTACCACTAGTCGTAAATTAGTCCTGGAAAAGAGAAAGTGTAAACTCTTTACAAATGCATGCCACCAATGAGAATAGTCCATGTAAAGACCTATGAAGACTCACATGAATATGTATAATCTAAGATATATATAAGAAAATAAAAGAGATAGAAAAGAAAAGCAAGTAGACCTAAAATTCAAGGATCCAAACAACTGATGCAAAATAAATCCAAATACTCTTGAGAGTATTTGATAAAAATAATGGTGATAATTACTTAGAAGTTTAAACAAATGAACATACCCCCCCCCATTTTTCTTAATAGGACTAATAAACGTCAAAAATTTTGGAGGCCTAATCAAGTAGAATAAAGAAGGAAAAATAGACAATATTGAAAAAATAAAATAGATACACAGAGCCAGAGTATCATGGAAATTTAGGAGTAATGTATTTACATCACAATGCTAATAAATGTAAACTTTTAATCCTGTTTTTTAATGATAATATAAGTGTCAAAAATCAGCTCAAGATTGAATAATCCTTCTAAATATACTAACGTCCATGGAATAAAATGAAAGGGTGGCACATAGCCTGTGACTGTCGAATGGCTTTCTGAGTTGGTTCTATCAAATCCTTACTGAGAAAAGAAGATACATCCAATGAACTGTTCCAGAAAGTAAAAATGACAATTTAAAGTTCCAGAACTAATTCTATGATACTAGTTTAACTTCACACCAAAAGCCAGATAAACAGTCTTTAACAATAACAACAACAACAACAAATTAATGAAAAGAAAAATGATCAGCCAAGCTTCCTTTTGATCAGAAATGCAAAGATCCTTAAAGAAATAATTCTGGCCTTCTAACAATCATATCAAAGAAAACATGACTTTTGGCCAACTGTGGTTTACTCAGGAAGGTAAAACTGATTTAACATTAGGGAATCAATCTTTTAATTAACAAACTTAAAAGATCAAACAAAAAATATGACCATCACAGAAGACAATAGATTTAGTGTACATTCTAAAATAAATTTAATTAGCAAGCTAGTTATCTACAGGGACTATATTTGTTAAAGTAACGAGAACTACAATGATTTTTTTTTAAATAGTAAAATATTGGAAGCATTCTTATGTAAGTCAGAGACAAGAATGCTGGGGCTCAGAATACTCTTCTCATCCTTCCCAAGGTTCTAGCCAGACAACAGGAAGTAAGGTACAAAATTGAAAATTAGTAGACATCACACCTGAGTTTACTGTGGATCAAAGGAAAATGTTCAAATCAATAGCTTTCCTCAGTACCAGCCATTAGGAAATAGAAAAAATAAAGAACAATAAAAGATACTACTCTCAAAACAATAATTCTCACAATCCTTAAAGAAAATACCTTTATTTTCAAAATGCTCTCTTGTCTGAATGTCAGGCTAATCTATTGAAATATTTATTTGCATGTGTCTGTGTGTGTTTCTCCACATTCTTCCTTGCACCTTTCATGAAAGTCGGCCCTTCTCTACACTATTTCAAAGAGGTAGGTAGCACAGAACCATAGTGGAGGCTGTCTGCAGTACATGTCCTTTTTCTCCACTCTCCCATGAGCTCACTGAAGGGATTGTGCTAAGTACCAGTGGTCGGAACCAGAGCAGAGACAGAGGGCCTTTGAAGGCAACAGAAAGATCTGGTGATGTACCCTTGCTACTGCAAAGAAGGTACAGTTTAAAGAGCAAAAACACAGGGGCAGGGTATCACAGGATGGGGGTGGCGAGGCTTCTGAAGGACAGCTTATGCCACACCTCTGAAGGCCGGGTCCTGGCTGGCTGGGTCTCTGGACTCTGCAGCAGTGGGCGTGGAAGCCAAAGCCGCCTAACTTCAAGGGCCATTACTGGTTTTGGAGTGAGCATTGTTGGAGCAACTTGGATGTCCTTCCAGGTCAGGTCCTTTATCTCTTTCCTCTGTTAGACACTCAGGGAAGCAGGACAGCTGATGGCTAAGTACCCTGAATCTGAATGTGGCCAGGTTTGTGTTTGCATCATTGTGCCAATGGTGACAAAATACAGAAGAGAGTCCACCCTCTTGAGGACAATGGGAGCCACCCTAACATTAGCTCTGGGCGACAGGCAATGGAGTGAACTTCCCTCTTGTTCAGCAGTTCTGCCCCCCACCATCATCCCAAGTAGCCTAATCCAAACTTGGCTGATGCACTTTGACTCAGTTTCCTGTTCTATAAACTACAGGCACTCGGCATACGGTGTCACTGTGACAAATGAAAAGCGAAGAAGACCTTCAATATGCTTGGCATAGTCGTTAGCACAGCATCAGCACCGCCTCCGTGTCAGGTATTATTATTGTTGTTGTTGTTATCATGAATAACAATGAATCACAAATTATACTGAAAAGCTGTGAGAAATGTAAAGATAAACGGAGAAGCACAATATTCATGGCAAGTTATAATTATATTTTTTTTCCTGATTTGGTACCCTGATTTATTCTTAGCTTACTTAATATATCAAAGTCAGAGAAGTCTATTGGTAAAGTTGATTTAATAGTATATATCAAATTCTGCAGAGATAATGCTTGTTTTTTTTTTTCCTTAGTCCCCATGGAATATTTATGACAATAATTACATTAGACCTCTAAAATACCTGAATAAATTCTTAAAAATGTTGTAATGGCTATATTATCTGATTGCCATGCAAACAAACCATATATAAGTAATATAATTTTAAATGAGAAACTACTTGAAATTTAATAAACACATTTCTATGTAACTCAGTAAAAGACAGAATACAAGTATAAATATCGACTATTTGAAAACTAATGAGACAACAACACAGGAAAATTTATGGGCTGCGGCCAAAGCTGTACTTATTATTACAATAATAATCTTAGATGGTTTTCTTATTAAGCAAGACAAAAATAAAAACAAATACCCTGACCAGTAAACTCAACAAATCAGTGAAAAAATAAAAAAAATTTAAAAATGAGGAAAGTAGGAAGAAGGAATTAACAGAAATAACAAGCATAAATATGCAGTCAGCAGAATTGCTAAATAAATCAGATTGGATTTCCTGAAATGACGAATAAAATATTCAAAACGAAGAAATCTAATCAAGGAAAAATGAGACCAAAATAGGATTTGAGAATAAAGATATAATCACAAATATGAAGGCGATTTATAGACTTTTCAGAGATTTCTATGAACAACTCTGCTAAAAATGGAAACTGCGTAACATTGATAATGTTCAGGGAAGACACATTTAAACTGGTTTAAGAAAATCTAGAAAATACAAATAAACCAAAGATGCTTTTAAAAAAACTAGAGCTGTTATCAAGGAAGTAGTTTATAAAGATGCCAAGAACAGAGGGCTCTTCAGGCAGGATTTATCAATCCTATAAGGAAGAGACAATTTCACCATAATTCACTCTGGAAAATATAAAAAGTTGGGAAGTTTCTAAGTCTCTCTCTCTCTCTCTCTCTCTCTCTCACACACACACACACACACACACACACACACATTTTTTAAAAAAGAGAATACATTCTGGAAAAGAGGAAGTAAATTTTTTGTTTTTTGCTTATACTATAATTATGTACCTGGGAAATACAACAAAATCCACTAGAAAGCTAGTTAAATAAGATAAAAGAACTGAGTAAAGTCATGTATTAAATAATAAAGTGTAAAAATAATCACTATTTTATCAGAAATACCCAGTTGATAAATGTAATAAAAATGATTCCCACTTATAATCACCTTCCCAAACACAGAATGTTCAGAGATAAATGTAATAAGACATATGCAAGGACCTAGGGATGGGGGAAACATCTCATAAAATTTTCTGGAGGCTGGGAAAGCCCACCTGTCTCTGTAAACACTTGTGGGGTGGGGGCCAAGCTCCAGGTTAAAGAGCAGAGACCAACAGGAGAGCAGTAGACTGTCCTTTGGAGAGTCTCAATTAACAGTACTGAGGCTCCCCCCAAATAAAAAATACAACTTCCATATGATTCAGCAATTTCCCAAGGAAATAAAATCACTATGTCCATGAAATGTCTGCTGTCCCATATTTACTGAAGCACTGTTCACAATAGCCACACTATGGAATCAGCCTAAGCATCTGATGGACAGGTGAACAGATAAGGAATATGTGTACAGATACACAATGGAGTATTTGGAAACCATAAAAAAAAGATGGATTTCTGAAAGCCCCCCCCCTTTTTTTTTTGGTAGCAGGGATTGAACCCAGGGGCACTTAACTACTGAGCCACATCTGCAGCCCTTTTTTGTATTTTATTTAGAGACAGGGTCTTGCTGAGTTGCTTAGGACCTCACTAAATTGCTGAAGCTGGCTTTGAACTCGTGATCCCCCTGCCTCAGTTTCTCAAGTCACTGTGATTACAGGCATGTGCCACTATGCCCAGCTGAAAGACTATTTATAAGAACAGATTAATAAGATATCTTTCTCTAGCCCCTAGATACCTGAAGACATGAAAATGAAGTTGAAGTAGAGCAGGGTGACCCTACACTGCAAAGAAACCTGGGCCACCATCAAACCCTATTGACAGAGATTAAATACTCCCAGGAAGAGCTGAGCAAACAGGGCATTTCTTCCTGATGAAGTTAAGAAGAGGAGGCATGTCCTCTTTCCAAAGGGAGCATATGTCATGCATGCCTTCATTTCCGTCAGATCTTGGTGTGGTTGTCAACCCCTAAAAACCTATTTCAGGCCTTCTGCCTAGACATCTTCCTACCTCAGGAGCTCACTGCCATCACCCAGATACCCAGGGCAGAGCCGGCAAGAGCCTCGTCCCAGGTCTGAGACTCTGGAGTTTCCTTCCATGTCAAGAGTACTCAAGAACTGCGTGTTGCATGTGGAGACAGTTTCGTAGTGGAGGACAGTGCCCTGGGCATCTGTCCTGCTGCCATCAGTGTGTCCCTCAGTCTTGAAGTTAAAGGGAGAGGGAAGTCGCTTTTCGCTTTCTCAAAATTCTCAGGAGACAGTGCAGCTGGATCAGCTTTGGTTGTCTACACTGATTTACTGGGTAATTTCTAAATTCTCATTAAACCTTTCCTACAGGCAAACTTTTCTGTGGCCCTACCTCAGTGGACATGTAGCTTTAGTCTTCACCTCCATCAGCTTCTTTTAATCCCACCCTAAGCCACCCCATATAAAGGCAAGATCTAAGTAAAAATGGTATACGTGCTGTGAATGTCCAGCTTAGAGAAAAGGGCCAGCTCCCCTTCCAGCCTGGTACTGTCCTAACTGCCTCCTACAGAGAAACCCCAGACTTCCCATGCTTGTTTCCATGTGCAGATGGGGGTCTCCTAAACGTCCACCCCCTCCCCTCTTGCTGTCTGGCATTTCCTGCTCATCCTGGCTGGTAGAACTGTACTTCTATCCTTCCCGTGCAAACACACCTTCCATTGGTGCACAGTTTTAACCCACTTCCCTCACTGGGAGGTGGACGAAAGCAAACACTAGGATTTTTTTCCCAGTTCTTGTCAAGTAGCCACCTAAGCTAGCTATTTAATTTTATGTACTAGCTCAAAGTCATCACTGATGTCTGAAGGGCCCGAGGGCTTCTTGGAGGTTTCCTGATTTTGTCTGACCAGTTCCTGGCTTTGCTCTGCACCAAGGTGGGCAGTCAAGATGAATGAGTGGGCAGAAATATGACACAGGGAGGCTCTGAATAGACCCAGTGGTCAGGAGGCATTAATCTTAACGTGTGCAATCTACTTTCTCTGCGGAGCCATAGTCACTCTTTCTGACCACCACACTTCATTTGTCTGGTTAATCTCCCAGAACTTCTGCCTTGTTATTAACCCTGTAAGTAGGCTCTGCTCTGGTGGGTCTTTGCCCCTTTGAGTTTCCGGGATGGCACAGAATACCGAAATCTCTCCTCCAGACTGTTCATGGATATCAGCCTTTCCCCAACCTGTCTGACCCTCCCTAACCATCTGGGCTCATCTCTCTCCTTTGTGACCTTGACCTGAAGGTCAAAGCCAGGTATAACAGGCATGATCTGGCATGCATTCCCTGGGCACCCATTCAGGATAGGCTCTGGGTAATGTGCTATTGCAAGGGTGGAGATGATTTGCGCCCGGTTAAGGAAGGACTTAACTCTTTAACCTGGTGGAGTGTGTTCTAAAATTGTTCTGAGAAAGGAGGTAGTTTCTGGATCTTGGAGAGGGATGTGTTTGGGCAACCCTGTGCAGGGGATACACATTTGTCAGGCTGGAGGAACAAAGGGAAGGAAAGAACAGACGGTGTAAGGGGAGCGCATGTCTGGTGTGGCAAAAGCTTTAGATAGGAGGGGAAGAGAATGCTGAGAGGCTGATTCAGGATGTTAAAATGGTTTTCCCTTTCTCAGAATTGATTAAGAGAAGAGTGTTGGTGTTACATTTCCTATCATGCAAACAATTCAGATGAAGGGTTTGATGCTTGGTTATATGACTCCTGAAAGCCTCAACCACATTGAGGATATAAAAAGGGCTGAGAAAGTGGAAATGGGGAGAGAATCTATAAGGTGGATTTCTTTGGAAAAACTTAAAGTCCGTCACCCTTCCTCCAACCTCACCTCAAGACAGGAGAGAAATTCTTCAACAGGTATGTGAGGAGAAGTTGCTTGTGGACTTTATAACCAGGTGCGTGCTGGCGTGGCCCTCAGGAGCCAGGTTCAGCTTGAACTATCTGTCAGTCAGGTGAGAACTTCCCCAAGCCCTTGGGTCTCCCTCTCTCCTGCTCTGACTGCAATGGACCAGGAAACAGCGACTTGGAAGTAGGAAAGGAGATGAGTGGACAGCAGGCTTCCCTTGTGGTCCACCTGCCCAGGAAGGGTCCCTTAATGACAGGTGTGGCGGTTGGCTGGTGAATGAGAGGTGTCAGGCTTGTGGAAAAAGTTGGAGACTGGTGATAGCCTAGGACTGACTTATTTTGGTGACTAAATTAAGACGACACTGTGAGTTGAGGCTATTGTAAGATTTTTTTTGTTTTGTTTTTTAATTCACAAAACTGACTTAGAAAGTCATGGGGGAACCATCTAAGTTTCTATCTCAAGGCTGGGGATGGAGTAGCCCAACTATCAGGTGAACAAGAACAGAAGGAAAGAACTACAGGTAAAAGGGTGTACCACGTGCTTCTGGTGTTTGCATGTACCAGGTTTAGTAATTAGACTTTGATTGAGTGAGTCTCAAATGTCAGGAGAACCTGTGCACATTTTTCAGGGGTACCCTAAATTTACTGTTTGCAAAACCTAGAGCATCAACGATGTTAAAGTCACATTCCCTCCTATTCATAGAAAATGGGATAAATAAACACCACAACCCAACCTCCTTCTGCTAAATTTTCGTAGAAGCAATGGTAGGAATTCGAGGAAATGGAGAACTCATTTTTCAATGTTGTTATGCAGTTTTCTAAATTCTAATGACTGCATAATAGTCTACTTAACCAATCCCTGGCGGATGGACATTAGGTTATTTCCAATTTTTCACCATTATAAATAATGCCATGATGAATATCCCTGTGCATAAATCTTTGTGGTTACCTCTGATTACATCCTATGGCGAAAACAGTAGACATGGGATTATTGAACTAAAGCAATGAAAAGTTTTAAGACTTTTAATGCATAATTAGTTTCCTCAACACTTTGTACCAGTTTATGTTCTTATACTTTTTTCTTAACCTTATGTTTCCAAGAAATGGACATGAAACATTTGAAAGCCTTTTCTAACCCAGTGAAGGATAAATGGTATGTCAAGGTTTTAATTTGTGTTCCTTAAAAATCTTCTGAGAATAAATACATTTTCTGTATTGATCCAATAGTTTCATCTCTTACATTTTTTTGTACCTTTAGTTTACATACACTTTTTTAATAATTATTTTTTATTTGTTACTTGTACACAATACCTTTATTTTATTTATTTTTATGTGGTGCTGAGAATCAAACCCAGGGCCTTGCATGTGCTAGGCAATCACTCTACCACTGAGCCACAACCCCAGCCCTATGTACACTTTTGACTCCTTTATATTTTTTATGTTTGTATGTACTTTACACAATAAAAATATTACCTACTCTTATTGGATGCAAATTCCACCTACAGTTAGTTATTTAATTTTTAGTAGTAATTTTTTATCCTTGAATGTTTTAAATAGTATGTGATAAAAATCTACAAATCTTTTTTTACATATTATTGATTCTGTGGAGTCTTTATACCAGAGAAAAATGCCTATGTAATGTTGTAGAAAAGGGCAAAGTAAAAAATTGTGTTTATAGTATGATTAGAACTATATAATATACCGATGCACACACACCAAACGAAAACCAAAATCTTAATAGCAAAAACAAGAAGTTGATATAAATTAAACCATTGTTGGGGTGGAGAATTGGGTGTGTAGATAACTGTTTTGTTTTCATTTCTATTTTTCTATATATCTATTTTTTGTAGTGAGATAGTTAAATAGTATATATAAATCTTATTCTATAAATTCAAGTGTGCAAGAATTGTCATTATTATCACTAAGACAAAATAAATGCAATTTGAGTTTCCAGCCTGCAGGATTGTTGGGAAATTTTATCCCAACTCTTTCGTCTCTTAAATCCCTTTGGATCTCCTATCCAAGTACTAACCAGGCCCAACCCTGCTAAAAGCTAAGCACCTAAAACCCAAATAACCCAATCAATAAATATGCCAAGGACCTGAAGAGACACTTCTCAGAAGAGGATAAAAAAAGTTCATCATCACTAGCAATTAGAGAAATGTAAATTAAAACTACTCTTAAGATTTCATCTCACTCCAGTCAGAATGGCAACTATTATGAAGACAAACAACGATAAGTGTTGGCGAGGATGTGGGGGGAAAGGCACACTCATACACTGTTGGTGGGGCTGCAAATTGGTGCAGCCAATATGGAAAGCAGTATGGAGATTTCTTGGAAAACTTGGAATAGAAACACCATTTTACCCAGCTATTCCTCTCCTTGGTCTATACTCAAAGGACTTAAAAACAGCATGCTGTAGGGCACAGCTACATTAATGTTTATAGCAGCTCAATTCACAATAGCTAAACTGTGGAGCCAACCTAGATGCCCTTCAATGGATGAATGGATAAAAAAAATGTGGCATATATACACAATGGAATATTACTCAGCAATGAAAGAATAAAATCATGGCATTTGCAGGTAAATGGATGCAGTTGGAGAAGATAATGCTAAGTGAAGTTAGCCGATCCCAGAAACCAGATGCTGAATGTTTTCTCTGATATAAGGAGGCTGATTCACAGTGGGATAGGAAGGGGGAGCATGGGAGGACTAAACAAACTCTAGATAGTGCAGAGGGGTTAGAGGGGAAAGGAGGGGCATGGGGCTAGAAATGATGGTGGAATGTGATGGACATTATTATCCAAAGTACACGGATGAAGACATGAATTGGTATGAATATACTTTGTACACAACCAGAAATATGAAAAATTGTGTTGTATATGTATAAGAATTGTAATGCATAAAAATGGCAGTTATAGGCAACCATTTTTTAATAAAACTATATTTTTAAATGAAAAAAAAAGAGATCCACTAAAGTTTCCAAAGTTCATGAAATTGCTATAAAACAGGAGTCTGTCATCTTCAGCTGAACAAGGTTTTAGCTCTTCTGATTATCACCAGAGGTCTCCAGGCCCTGAAGAAGAAACACTCTTCAAATCCTATGGATTCAGCCTGGTTGTCCATTGACAGATGAATGAATTATTAGGGAAAAATCTCTCTCTCTCTCTCTCTCTCTCTCTCTCTCTCTCTCTCTCTCTCTCTCACACACACACACACACACACACACACACACACACCATTGAATATTATTCAGTCATAAAAAGAGTGAAATCCTGCCATTTTTAGCAAAATGAATGGAACTACAGAGCAAAAATGTTAAGTGAAATAAGCCAGGCACAGGAAAGCAAATATTTCATGCTCTCTTTCATATGTAGAAGTTAAAAAAGCCAATCTGAAAGTGCAATAGTTATTACTAGAGACTGAGAAGGTACGTATGTGGGGGAGAATGGATAGTTAAACACAGATAGAAGGAATACGTTCCAGTTTCCCATAGCATGTTGGGGCTACGTAGTCCTCAGTAACCTATTATGTTTGTTTGTTTGTTTTTGTTTTGCACAGAAGTGGAAGACAAGAATGTGAAGACTCCAAATATAAATAAATGATAAGGAATGGAAATGCTAATTACCTTGATCTGATCATTGTATGTATGCATTGAAATATCACTCAGTACCCTATCCCATTCCTATGTACCCCATTCCATGTTCATTAAGACCAAAAAAAAAAAAAAACCAACTAAATAAAGATCCTGCCTGGCCATGGACATGGAGGCTGGGTATTCATTTAGCCTGTCTGTATATCCAGACATTCTACTCTAAAGTAAGAGTCCCTGAAATTCTGCTTCCAGATCCAGAACCCGAGCCACCACCAATTCTCCATCACTTCCTGCTCCAAACCCCACTTGCACATGCACATATCACCCCTGATGTTTATTTGCTCGGCACATTTTAGTTCAGCATAAATTCCTTTAAGGGCCTTCCTGATCTCCACCCTCATAAGACTCTGCTGTTGTGTTAACCCTCCAGAGGGCTATGGAGTGTCTTGTGTAGTGCTGCATCCCCCACCAGGTTCAAGCTCTTGAGTGAAGAGTGTGGTTCTCATGATTCCCACTCTGCCTCCGTCTGCCACGTAACAACTGAGCATGAGAATGAGTGAATGGTGAATCCCTCCATAAGAATCAAAGTAGTTGCCCCAACAGTTTTGCGTTGGTCTTCAGTACTCCAAAGCCATTGACCATCAGGCCTGTTGTGTGGGGTTCCTGTCCAAGCCCTTCCAATACAACTGAGTGACAGGAAGGTTTTTTCTTTGTGACCTCCTAGGTGAAGGTCTTAAGAAGTCAAGCACTGAGAAAAAGAAGCATGTGAGCAGGGGCATTAAAAGGTTTGGGCTCTTTACAAATAACATGCAAATTATGAAAGTGAACTTAGTTATGTCTATAGATGAAAATGATGAGTTCACTAAACCACAATCACAAACACACACCTCCTCTGTTTTAAAACAATCATGCAGAGCCTACTGTGAAATATGTAGAAGGCTCCCATGCAGACGGGGAAATGCATGATATCAGGCTTACAAAACCCGCTGAAGCCAACTCCCTGCAGCCACCTTGCCTTTGCTCTTGGTTATCCCAGAGCCAGAGACTCTGTTGGCCCTCCTTCTCCCTCACACCCCACCCTGCCAATCTAAGCCATCTTGATGGGCAGTGGGCACAGCAGATGACTCGGCTACACTGGATACAAGTTCTGAGATACTTGTGAACACTGACCATCAGCAGCCATGACTTTTATTTCAGAGGGGTGGAGAGTACAAGGGATTGAACTCAGGGGCCCTCTACCACGAAGCCACAACCCCACCCTTATTTTATTTTATTTTATTTTTGTATTTTATTTAGAGAAAGGATCTCACTGAGTTGCTTAGTGAACTCACTTTTGCTGAGGCTGACTTTGAACTGGTGATCCTTCTGCCTCATCGTTCTGAGCCACTGAGATTACAGGTATATGTATTTAGAGGGTAAAATGGGTACAGTAGTCCCAAACTTGGGAGCCCCAAACTTAAAGACCCAGGAAATACTGTCATAAGGAATGTGATAGAAAAGTCAGGTCTCATACAGATCTTAAATGAGACCTTGTCATTATTGATAACATTTTTAAATGAAATAAATAGAATATAATTTTGCCTTTGAACATGAATTAGGGAACTTCTATAAGTTGGGAGGACAAGTTATTAAATATGGCTTTGTGGCCATGTGCTCTATGTCACAACTACTTAACTCCACCATGAAAAAGCACTCATAAACAGTAAATGAGTGTGACAGTGTTTCAAGAAAACGTCTGATTTGGCCCACAGACCATCATTTCCTGACTCCTGCCTTAGATAGAACAGAGCTGCCTGGATTAGACTAGACTAGACTAGGAGATGTCTAATCTTTCCAAACTATAGCTCAATCGCCGTCTCAAAATTGCATGTCTAGGTACGTATTTACTAACAAAATGATCTTGAGGTTCATTTGAAAAATAAAATGAGAATTATTAAATATTTTTAGGATTTATGCAGAAAGATGTGCAGTAACAGATATAGAAATGCATTCTAGAGTCACAGCACTTAAAACAATATGGTATTGACAAAAAATGATGAAAAGATCAATGGATAAGAATTGAGAGCCCAGAAACGTTCCTTAGTGTATACAAACATTTAATTTATGATAGAAGCAGTAGCTCAGCAAAAGGAAAAGATGGATTATTCAATGAGTGATATTGAGGATTACCGGCTATTTAGAAAAAAAAATTAAAGTCCTATCCATACATCTCATACTATAGCAAAACCAATTTTAAATGGATTAGCTAAATTTCAAAAATTCATTAAAAATGTAACAGCTATTAGGATGGGAAGAAAATTTTTAAACACAAAATTAGAGTAAGATATGAAAAGGGGAAAAATGGTGAAACAGGCTTTGTGAACATTATTGGCATTTCGTGTAAGAAGCCAACATCATAAGCACAAAAACAAATAGACAAGTATTTAAAAAGAATGGATAAGAAATTAATTTCCTTCATGTTTTAAAAACTACTTAGAAATCAATGGAAGAAGAGAAAACCAGTTACCTCCCAGGAAGCAAAATCAATGAGTGAAACTTTAGGTGTTGTGGAAATGCTAGCAATCTTCATTTTTATGCTTTTCTGTATTTTCTTATATTTTACAGTAAGCACATGATACTTTTTTTTTTTCAAGCAAAATAAAGACCAACAGGGAAACAGTTGTAAAGTGCATGAGATTTTACAAATCATTTATATAAATAGGTATTAAAAATTTTAAGATGGTCATACTTAAGTGATTAAAGTACAACTTGAATTCTTAAAAGTGAGAGAAGTTTTTAAAAAGCACTCACTATTCCATGTGGTAAATAGATGGAGACACTGTATTATCACACATGTATACACCATATCATCATCATGTGCATGATTAAAATCCTTCTGGAAGGAAACTTGGCAATATATGTCAAGAACCTTAAATACATGCATACCCTTTAATTCAGTCCCATTTCAAAGACCTTAATCCTTAAGAGCAAATAAGGCAAATGATCATTTGTGTATGAGGAAGGGTAACGTGGGACTATGGGCTTGACATTGTTGACCTCTCTGCTTCTGCCATCGGTAGATCATTGCTCCTTGCTTCTGGATCTGGATGACTCCTTTACCATCTGTGACAACCAGCCTGGACCCTGGCACCAAGGATGTCATCAACCCTCATCCTGTACTTGATGAGTACCTGAGATTCTGGAAAACCCATGAGCCACTCGGCCAGCCACACCTCTTGGGCTTCACTGCTCATGCACATCCATGGCAGGTCCTGATCTCCGCATTTTCCTTCCTAAATAGGCTAAGTCCAATGCCGCGGGGACAATGGTTTGTGTCAGAATACCTGCAGGAAATCTTTAATGTACATTCTGCATGGTGATCCCGGGCAGGCCACTTCTTCCTTAACTCATCATGCATGTATTACTACCTGCTATGTGGTGGGCCTGGTGCCTGGTATATGCTGTTCACTTGAGATGAACCCTGCACAATGGTTCCTTTTTCCTTACACAATGATGAGAATTTGCTTATCCTGCACCCTTAACAGGCTTAGTCCTCCATCCTCTTCTACGGTGAAGCATGTCAAAAAAACAGTAGATGTGAACTCATACACATCCTATAAAATGCTATAAATCTGCAGAACATATTCCTTAGGATCTTCCAAGGTATGCTATGAATACTGCAGATATCAGGGCCATGAAATCTCTTTCTTTCCCCTGTTTGTCTTAACAAAGTGCAGCAAAGTATCCTGGAAGATCCTAGGGGCCAAAGCACAGCCCTGAGTTGGGTGTAAGTCCTACCCTGGGTCACGTATTGCTGGATATTAGTGAGGGATCATCTGTGAATCCTAGACCAAGTGCAAAGACAAAGATCCAGAAGTCATTCTAGAAAGTTTTTTCTTGATGGGTCCCTTCCCCTTACCGTATCCAAACTGCTTTCGATCCCAGAACCCTTTTCCCCCTGTACACTTTCAGAATACTGTGTAAAATTCTTTGAAGTCCCCCCTTTGCTTTTTAGGATAAAGACTCACTCTCTACACATAGGCACAAGGCCCTCCCGCCTTTAATACTTCATCTCTCAACACTTCTCCAGGCTTTCTGACCTCAAAGGTAACCCTCCCTCCTGCCCCAGGGTCTTTGCACAGCATGCTTCTCTGGTTCCATCCCTCTTAACCTTACTCCCTTTTTTATATGATCCTTTCATCTTTTACCAATCTTATATGAAAAATCAGTTCTTTTCCTGGAGTCATCCCTAAGCCCTAAACGAGTTCCCTATGATGCCCTGTTCACACAGCTTTCCTATTATAAGCCAAGCATGATACTGGATTTTAGACTTGAGTGTCTGTTTCTTCTTCAGAAAATAAGCTCTGTGAGGAAGGATGAATGAGTGAATGAATGAATGAATGAATGCACAAGTAGACATGAACTTGGCCTTCCCTATGGGAGGCCATCTCTGGAGTCTGGACTATCTGATGAGCAGCCCAACTGAGATGAGACGGTGGCTTTCACACCAGCCCGTGGAGCATGCCTGCTCCCGCTCCTTCCTCTTGAGAACATGGACCTAAAGCAGAGGACTCTGGGGTGACAGGAGGGAGATTTTCAGGAGGAAGTAGAAAATAAAAGGAAACCCGGCTCCCACACCTGGGCCACGTAAGTGGGCATTGTCCTGTTGCTTCTGCTGCGGCTTCCCCTCCTGGCTCTCCCTCCTGCCCTGTGCCTTTCCTCCCTCTGTATTCTAAACGTGATCATGAACCCAGTGCCCTTGTCTGCTCTCATCTTTAACCAGAAACATAATCGCCTCATTAACCTTTGGGGGGAGGTTCGGCTCTCCCCTCCAAGGGTTGGAGGTCGGAATTTCTGGGCGTGCCGGCGGCCTCAGCTCTCTTGGTCAGCCAGAATTAATGGGAGATCAGCGGGTTGGGGCAGAGCTCTCATTTGCTGGGTGTAAGAGCAGACATTATTGATTCCTATAGCAGAATACTCCGGCTTCTTTGCCTTTGGGGCTATTATTGAAGTTTGTGCACGTTCTTCTTCTCTGACTGTTGGGAAATCCCAGGGACCCAGGATGTTTTTGATGGGGAAGAGGTGGTACCTTGTGCTATTTCTTCTGATCATACTCACCCAGTGGGGGGAAATTTTAAATATAAGGAAAAACCAGAGGATCTGCCACCATGTTGGTAATAAAAGATGGGAGCTTTTTCTGCAGAATTTACAGCAAACACAGCTGGACTTATTCCCTCTAAGGCCCCTTAAACTTGAGCAGAGAATCCATTGGCCAAACTGGTGAGGTAAGCTGTTGCAATGCAAGAAAAATTTCTTAGATGATATGAGAGTTCCTTGAGGTCTGGGAAGGGGACGGAACCTCCGGTTGGAACTTTGAGATGCCTGATTCTCTCTGGAATCATTTGCATGTATTATCTCATTTAATTTTCACAAAAGATATGACGAATTAGCTGAGGCTCAAAGAGATCAAGAAATTCACCCAAGGTAGGGCTAACAATAGGAAGGCACGGGCACAGAAGAACCATGTTTATTTGGAAGAACTCTGATACTGGCTGTGTACATCAGCTCTCATCACTGTGACTAAACTACCTGACAAGAACAATTTAGAGGAGGAGAGATTTATTTTGGCTCAGTTTCAGAGAGTTCAGTTCGTGGTCATGGTTGGCTGGCTCCATCGCTGTGGGTCTGAGGTGAGCAGAACATCATGGTGGAAGGGTGCGGCAGAGGAAAGACATTTGCTCATGGCGCCAAGAAGGAGAGACAGAGAGAAATAGGGAGAGAGAGGAAGAGAGGTGGAAATGTTAAACCCTCCCAGGGCACCCCTCACTGACATACATCTTCCTACTAGGTCCTACTTACCAGTCGTCTGGTAATACCATGCAGTTGTTAATGGGTTAATCCCCAGTGGATTAATGGATTAATCCATTCATAAGAATAGATCCCTTTTGATTCAAACATTGCCCAAGAGTCTGTACCTCTGCACCTCGCTGTATTGGGGACCATGGTTTAAAAATGAGACCTTGGGGGACAGTGTAGATTCAAACCACAACACTTTCTGTCCAAACCCACCACAGCTGAGTCTTCCCAATCACAAAATACACAGAAATATCTCCGAGAGGGGGGGAATTTTCTGGAGTTCCTCGTACTATCAATCTGATGGCTCTTAGAAAATACTGAGTATCATGAGAAAGTGTTTTTGTAGGAAAGGGTCAACTGAAGAAATCCAGATGGCATCAGAAAAATGTACAGGTCCTCTTGACTTCTATTCTAAGCCCTTTCTCGTGGTGCTCAGGCCAGAATCCCACCTTGGCCCTGAAGCCTCTTTTATTCTATGATGAAACATCTCAGTGATCAGAACATTGGCGATTCAGCCACCACCGTCTCTGCCTCCAGTTGCTCTTTGGCTTGTATCTTAGTCTGTTCAGGCTTCATAATAACACAGCATGAACTAGGTGGCCTTTAAACAGTGGAAATCTACTTCTCACAGTTCTGGAGGCTGCAAGTCCAAGATTAAGGTCTTGGGACATGGCAGTTTGGATATGAGGTGTCCCCCAGAATCTCCTGTACGACACAGTGCAAGAGGGTTCGGAAGGGAAATGATTGGGTCATGCCAACCTTAATCCAATCATGGAACAAACTACTCTGATAGGATTAACCGGGTGGTGGCTGAAGGTAGGTAGGCTGGGGCTGGAGGAGGTGGGTCACTGGGGGCGTGCCTTCGGGGTATATATTTGGTATCTGGTAAGTGGAGTCTCTCTGCTTCCTGATCACCATGTGAGCTGCTTCCCTCTGCTGTCCTCTTCCACCATGGCGTCCTGCCTCACTTTGAGCCCCCAGGAACGGAGCCTGCTGTCTGTGGATTGAGATCTCTGAAACCCCCAGATCAACTTTTCCTCCTCTGAGATTGTTCTTGTTGGGCCATTTAGCTCACAGCAGTCAAAAAGCTGCCTGAAACACGGAAGGCCCAGGATCTGGTGAGTGCCCACTTCTCGGTTCACAGAAGGCGTCTTGCTGTATGTCACATGGTAGGAGGGGACTCTGGTCTCCTCGGCCCCTTACAGGGACACTAATTCCACCCACGTGGGCTCCACCCTCAGGACCTGACTTCTTTCCCAAGGCTCACCTCCTGTGCTGTCATGTTGGAGATTAAGTTTCAACAGATGAGTTTTAGGGAAGCTGCCTGTGGCAGCTTGTAAATGTGCCTTTCCAGAGCCCTTGCAAGTGGCTTGGTGGCCTGGGACTCCAGAGAGGGCGGCCTGCCCTTTCTAGCTGCTCCTGTAGCTTTCCTGAGAAGACTGTGGAAGGGGGTTCCCCTGGGTGCACCCTGGGCCCTGATTCCTCCTCTGTGAACCAGCCACGGCTCCCCTCCCTGCAGGGCTAGCCTCTGGCTTCCAGGGCACTTTGGAAGGTCAAGGGTACACCCTTGGAATCCGGACCTGGTGGACCCATGCCCGCCACTGCCAGGTATCTAGTAGTTTCAGCTCCATACACAGGATTTTTATTTCATTTTATTTTTTTTGGACCTGAGAGGAAGGTTCCTCAGACTCGGATTCAAGACACTTTATATTGGTTAGCCAGTAGGAGGTTTCTTGTTCTTATTTCCACCTTTCCCCCCAACATTTTGCACAGCAACTCTGAAAGACGTTTGCACCTGTATACCCACACCTAGCTACTCCTTAACCTACCGTGTAGCTTCTTTATAATCCTGTATCAATCCCTTGATCCAGACTTCTGCCCCTGGATGAAACCACGTTGACAGTCATGTCCACCACAGGCCCAGCAGAGATGACAGATGAGTGGCTCCGTGAAGGAGGAAGTCCATCTGCTGCTTTCATTGTCCTGGACACTTTAAAGCAATCTTCAAATAACACTTTCTCACATTTTTTTTTGTATAGTGCTTGCAGTTTAAAAAATATGTGCATATATATGAGTTTATTTAATCACAGAACCAACCCTGGGAGATAGCTGTTACCACTCTCCCCACTCATTTTTTTATTGCTTGGTAAACACAAGCTCAGCTAGCTGAAGTGACCTATCCAAGGTCATAAGCTATTGTCAACCATCAGGAAAGATTTAGGCTCCATTCTGGGGATTCAATCAAAAGACAGGGCAGAGGAAGAATTTCCATTGAGTTCGATCACGACTGGAGCTTAGGAGAAGAGGAGGCTTTGAAGTGGGTCAAAGGGACCCATGTGGCCTGGAAGCTAGGACTCTGGAGGCAGGCCTTTCCGTGATCCCCAGCTCTATGCCTTAGGGAAGTCATTTATCCGGTCTAGGCCTCCATTTCCTCATCTATGAAGTGACTCAATCCTGATGGCTTCTCCAATGAATCACAAAGATTAAAAGAGATAATATAAACTATGAAATATTTTTATTCTAAAATACCCTGGATAGTGTAGATCAGGACTTGAAGCTCAGCTCATTTTCTAAAAGGCTGTGTGGTCTGAGGAAAATCTCTTTACCTCTCTGGGCTTCAAGTTGCTCGTGGGTCCAATAAAGAGTCTGAAAGATGATGTCTAAGAGCCCATCCGGCCTAGGGACTCAAGCTGACTCTGAGATAGGGCCAGAAGCTTTTCCCAGCAAAAGGGGAGTTGTGTGTGTATCTTTTAACATGTTTAGGTTATGTGTGAGCATAAATACACCTGTGTATGAGTGTTTCTGTGTGTATGTTTGTGAACACATTTACATGCAGGTGAGTGTGTGCATTGAGTGAAAACGTGCCTCTAAGCATGCATAAATGTGTGCCTGTGTCTATGAAAATGCATGTTTATGTACATACGTGTGCGTATATGTGTGGAGACGGGGTTACTTGTGTGGAGAAATACTATTTCTGAGAATTAGCAGGTGAATTCTTCTCCCAAATTCCTCTGATATCACCCCAGGGCTCTGCCTTCCCAGCCCATGATGGCTGGAAACTTATAGTTTGCTCTTCTGGGCCCAGCAGTGCTGACAGCAGAGGGCAGCTGGTGGGGTCAGCGCAACAGAAGAGGCCAAATGGGTCTATGTTCTCACACTTTCTGGTTTCGCACCCGCAGTACTCAATGAAAAATCCCAGGTAGGGCCATGGATGGGGAAGGAGCCCGGGGGGCAGGAGCAAAGGGCTGGGAATGGAAATGCATAAGGGTAGGGAGCCAGCCCTGCCTGGCCTTCCTGGCCTGTCACCTTCCCTGGGAGCACAGGGACTCTGAGTGGGGTGCTGGGGTCCCTGTTGACTGGCATGTGGGACTGGACGTGCCTCGTTCCCATGTGCAGGGAAGGAGCCGCCCTGGGGGCAGGCCTAGCTGGGTCTAGCTTCGTGGATGTGGCGGCCACCGCTCCCTTCTGCCCCATCCCCCAGGGCTCTGCCTTCGCCTTGTTCCTGCTGCAACACAACTTCCAGAGCCACCTGGGCCTGGCAGTTTGTCACCACTAAAAGCCTCATATCCTGGCTCCCCCTGCACTATTAATCTCAGAAAAACGCGTTGTCAAGCCTAATGAAAAAGGGGAAGCCACCAAGGAGAAGGTGTCCACACCTCGGGCTGACAGTTGTCAGGCAGGCAGGCAGCAGCGTCCTGCTGGGGACAGTGCCTGCAGGGACGGAGACAGTGGGAAGCGCCTGGGGAGATGGCAGGGGGCTTCAGGGTGTGGGGTGAGCGCTGGGGCCTACCCACAGCAGGTGGCCCCAACGTGGGGTAGGACAGAGGACCAAGGGCAGGGGCCTAGAGGGGACTCTTTGAGAAGTGCCCCCTGCTGAGGGCTTCTCCCTGTTGCTGACACATGGCTGAGAAGGAAGCCTGAGACAGCTGGCGTCTGGGTGCCCAGCCTGCTCCCTCCCCCTGAGACCAAGCCAGAGGGGAAGGAAAGCTCCAATCAGAGACCTCGGGCCTACCCTGGTCCATCCAAATGTTTTAATCGGTCTCTAGAAGATTTTCTTTTGAATTGGTTATAAACTAAAATCAGGATATCTTACATGAGTCATAGTTGCCATTTCTCTTGAAAATTAAAAAAAAAAAAAATATGACCCTTTGAGGCAGATTCCCACCCGGTGGCAATCAGTGGCAGGTGTAGGGTCATGACTGGTGGCGATGAAGTTGCCACCATCCTACCCCCGAGCACCTAACTGCTGGCCACATCATTGCTCCTGTTACTGGCAGCCAAGGAGGTCTTGATGACTCATAGGCACCAACAAGCCTCCACTGATCCGAAGGCTCTTGGTTCCTTCTCTGTTCATTCTCACCATTGTGTTGATAGTGGGGACAAGCTGGGGTTTTGCTACCATGACAATGTAATGGAGTATCATTCAACCTTCCTATCTGTTAGTTTTGCATTGCTGCAGCCAATATGCTGAACAAGAACAACTCAGAACAGGAGAAGTGTGTTTGGGTTCATGCTTTCAGAGGTTCAGTCCATTGCTCTGGGCTTGAGGTGAGGCAGAACATCATGGAGGCAGAAGGTGGCAGAGGCAAGCAACCAGGGTAACCAGGAAGGGGAGAGAGAGAGAGAGAGAGAGAGAGAGAGAGAGAGAGAGAGAGAGAGAGAAAGTGCCAAGGACAAATATAAACCCCAAAGTCATGCCCCCTACGTGCCTACAGGAATCACCCAGTTGATCCATCAATGGATTAATCCACCCATTAGGCTACAACTCTCATAATCTAACCATTCACCTCTGAACATACGTGCATTGTCTCACACTTGAGCTCTTGGAGACACACCTCATATCCTGACCATAACACTATTACAGCTCCTTTTGTGCCCTTCTCACCTCAGGCTGGTTCTCTCTCTTCAGTTGACACAGCTGTTTGCAGATCTCTCTCCAAGGCCTCCAGGAACTCAAAGATCTCAAATTAATCTCATCCTCACTTTAACCCTTGTAAAATGGCCCAGGCAGGAGATTAAGGACTTGGAGCACTTCCAACAGTCAATCAATTGGGTCAGCAAGTGAGTCCTGAGCATCCCCCACCCTGAGTGGCCAAGTGTGGCCATGAGAAGAAAGGGAGAGTGGAGACTCATCAGCAAGGCAGGCCCAAGGTTGCCAGAGATGGATGGAGCCCAGAGAGAGATAATGCATGCATCAGAGAAGTGCGGGGCGACCTGGGGTCGATCCAAAGGGCTTGCAGCAGGAGGAAGAGCTTGAGTTGGGCTGACACAGTGGTTAGGAGAAGGGGTTTAGGAGTGGGAGGGCCTGAATTGGTGGGCTGGATCTTCATTACAGCTGTGTGACTGAGGGCATGTCATTTAGAATCTCTAGACCTCAGCTTCCTCCTCCAGAATCAGGATGATGGTGTCCACACTCTTTCCAGCAATTAGCCAGCCCCACCTACAACTCACAACTTCTGTGATTTTCCTATTTTGTCAGACTTGCTGGAAGGAATCCTTCATGGGCTCATTCAGAGCTGGTCCCCTCTGCTCTGAGGGTTAAGAGTTTTCAGCCTTTGAGACTCAGTACAAGCCACATGGGAAATGGTTAACCATGTGGGAGGCGTTACAGGGACTAGTAGGGAGCCAAGGTCACCTACAAGTAGATGAGGATAAGGAATGAGTCCACATAGTATTAGCTGCAGAGAAAAAGGGAGAATATCCCTCCTACCTCTGTATTCTCCCAAGCCCCTCTCTTATATTTGGGAAGGAGGGCTGTAGTGATTGGGAAATGAAAACTAGAGAAAGTTCTATGAGGTATCAGGCAGTGGAAAGTGAGCTGAGGGTCATAATGGTCCCCAAGTTGAACAAGAATCAGCACTATAGTTTAAAATATATATATATATATATATATATATATATATATATATATATATATATATATATATATAAGCTATGAAAAATGCACGTTGGTCTGACCTCCTTGTTGGCCTGTGGGAAGGATGATGTCATGCATTCTGTCCCTGTCTCCCTTCTTTACCTAGGAGGAAAATGTAAAATATGAGGAGTGGGAATGCTATTCTCCAGTCCCTGGGGCCATAGGTAGAGTTTCTCCTTTGGGTACCTCTTTGAATCTTGCAGATAGCTGGAAGGGGCCCTCCATCCTAGCAGGGATGAGGGCGAGGGCAAGAAAGAGACACCATGTTGACTGGATCCTGGGGCAGCATCGACAGCCCGGCGTCCTCCGAGGCGTGGGCAGCCCTGCTGCGTGGGCACACACATTTTAGCATCCAGAGGCCAACCCACTGTGTCATTTCCCAGCTTCTCCAAGTGCCCTTTCCGCAGGCACAGGGGAATTTTCCATTCCAGTGACCTTCTCCACCTGTGTTCAGGACTCATGAGCAGTCTCCTAGGAGCTCTGAGCTTCGGCCACGTCACCACCTCCAGGTCCCACAGTGAGTGCCTCTACTCTGAGCTCTCTGCACTTGTCAAGTGAGACCAGAATGGTCAGAGAGAAGACACGGTGACATGATGAATCGCTTTCTCCAGATTCTTCCCCGAGGATGCCCCAGGAGGCTCCTGACCCAGCGTCCTGTGCTGTGAGATTTCCTCTCCAAGGTGGACTTTCCCTAAGGGACAGGGGGAGTGCCAACGCCCGGGAAAGTGTTCCTTAGGAGGAGCCTGGTGGCTTCCTTCTTGGTGCTGAGTCTGGTGGAGGCGCAGGCCAGGTCTTACCCATGAATATACCACCCACCCTGAGCTCCAGGACCAGCTGGCACAGAGGAGGGACTCAAGGGCTGCTCACAAAGGGGATGCACGATTCGCAGAGATACCCCCAGACCCACGCTGCTCCCGTGTCTGGAGAATGGGCCTTTGTAGGGAGGTGGTGGTGGGGTGGAGGTGCCAGTGTGACAGAGACTCATCAGTACCTGAGCGTCCTTGGGCTCCACATGGGGCCCAGATGGGCTGTGATTTACCTGTTCAGGTATCTCATCAGTATACCAGGGCTGGGAGGCAGGAAGAGAGAAGTATAGGAGGAGAAGAAAGAAGGAAGGAGACAGGGGAGGAGAAATAAAAGATTTTATACACCTACAAATACACACACCCAGAGGTACACACATATTTTAAAAACACAAAAAGGAAAAACTAACAGGATTGCAGCAGGTTTTCTGCCCCATCCAAGCCCTGTCCCTAATGTTCATGACAGTCCCTGAAATCAAACTGCCCCTTCTGGGAGCAGCCTTTAGGAATCCATCCTGTGCTGGTTTCTCACGGGCTCAGCAAAGTGCACTGGCCAAAGCCATCCCTGTGTGCCCTGCTTTCAGCATCAGAGAAATGCAGACACCTCCGGCCAACCCTGGGACGCGAATCATGTGGCCCAGGTCTCACCATTTCTCTGTCTCTCCTCCTCATTTATGTGGCCTCCCGGAATTACAAATCTCTCCCAGACATTGTCACCAAGGTGGGGCATGGTTGTTTGTCCTTTGGACAGGTTTCTCACATTGTTGTCCTCAGCTACTCTGGCGCCAGATGAGACTGACTGACTGTGTGTGACCTGAGTAGACAAAGGTGCTTGGTGGTTTCCTTAGTAACCTGAGCTCCAGGAGGGAGGCCACACACCCGGGGTCTCCATCAATTCAGATGAAAACAACCCATTGATCTGGTAGCTTGCCATTATTCAGACAACTCAACCCCAGCACCTTCGTCCCTCACTGTCACAGAGCAAGGGCCCCAGTTAAGGGATGGCAGTGGCTCCCCCACCTTGGAGCATCCAAAGTCCCACCCCCAGCTTTGGATTCAGGAGGTCCCTGGTGAGCAGGCTGAGGCCCGAGGACCTGCATTTCTAACAAGGCCCCAGGTGTTACCCATGCTGCTGGGATTGCAGTCACCACAGTCTGGGGGAAGTCCAGGGTCAGTTTCAAATTCTGGGCCCTGATCAGGATTCTCTGTGTCTTTGCTTCTCCACCTGTTTTCCTTTCTCTCCCAGAGTCAGACCAGGAGACTCAAGGACAGAGAGGGTGGCAGTCTTCAGTGAGAAAAAAGTGTTGCCTGTGTTTTCCTTGAATCTGTTCTTTCAAGGTTATGTAGCTGACCTTTTGCCAGTGGTGTTTTGTTCATTCTTTGGACACACATGTGGTGTAGACATTTCAGAGCCTTCTGTTGACCACCCTGGGGTGAGAGATCCTAAGGGGATTGAGTGGAGGAGGTTTGGAAGATTCCAAATGAGGAGACTCCGAGAGTCACCCCAGTCACAGACAATAGGTAGGGTGGCGGGGGGGGGGGGAGGCTTGAGCGGCAGGTGAGCACCCAGGGTCCAGCCACGGCAGGGGGTGCCGTGAAAGAAGAATTACAAAGCTATACATCAAGGGAAAATCACCAAGGGACATCACCAGTCTCTTAGGATCTACCAGGTTGAGATTTGTGGAAGCTGCAGAGTGCCGTCCCCTGTCTCAGGCCCACTTTGAGATGTTGAGTCTCACCGTCAGTTGGACAGTGGGCAGAGTCCTCCACTGTACTTACCTACAATGGCGAGTTTCTGCTTTTTATTGTTTTTAAAGCATTTTCTTTTATGTCACTTGGGCAAGTAGTTGAATTTTCTGAATTTCTCCTGTCACAGGCTATCGGTTTACTCAATTCACCTTGCAAGAGGCGATCCTCTAGCTTACTGCGCAAATCAGACACTTTGAGAGCAAAAGGGAGCAGGGTTATTAATTATGGGACAACAGGAGAAATTGGGTCTATTCCAGGCAAAACACGGATTTTGTTTATTCCACCACTAGGAGATAGTAGCGAAAAGAAGCAGTGGAAAATGCCGTCCCAGCCTCCTGTGATGCAGAGGGCAGGAACAGAGGAGCTGCGCACTGCTGGGGAACCTTCCTGGGCAGTTCACATGGTGCAAAGCAAGACCCTGAGGTCTCCAACCACCAGATGGAGAGAGGACTGGGGCTCATCCCATGAAGCTGATTCAGCAGCTCAGCCCATAAGCCCTGCCAGAAAGGCAGAGTGCTGCTGGTTTTCTTGCCATCTCTGCTAAGAGCCTGCACTAGGACTTTGGAAACTTACTTGTGCACATTACAACAACATCAAGTTGTTGTAACAGAGACCCCAAAGCTCACAGAGCCTAAAATATTTATTATCTGATCCTTTGCATAAAATATTCACCACTCCTGATTTAAAAGCATAGAGACAATGATAAATCAGAGAGTAAAGGATTTAAGAATGTCCATATTGGAATATGATGCTGATCCAGTCTTGCTTCCCCAAAATGCTACTGGAAACTTCTAGAAAGTTTGCTTTTGATAATTAGGAAAATAAAAATTTCCATAGTATGCCACCTGAAGACTTCTAGTAGCAACAATCTGACATACTTTCTTCCAGTTTTCATTCTATGCATTTTCAAAAGAAAGTCAAGTTCACAAAATGTTGTGGTTCACTTTGTACGTGTTCTATAATATGAATATTTCTTTGGATTAAAGTATTAATCAGGAAGATTGATGCTTATATAATATTCCCTTTTGTGGGCGTCTCATGATTCGTTCAATCATTCCCATGTTGTTGAATATTTAGTCTTCTGCTGCTTGTCATTGTTGGTTTGATGTACGGAGAATGTCTTTGTGGTCATTACGGGTCATTTCCTTCATAGAGATTCCTGAAAAGATATCACAAGGTAAATGAAATGAGCCGCTTTTAACTCCAAATAGGGTCATGTTACCTCACTGTTGAACTTACTCAAGAGGAAAAACCAAACACACTCGTAAGACTCGGACCTGCTGACTCCTCATTCTGGGGACCTCTAGCAAGAATACAGCAATGTCCCAGGGAAGAGGCAGAGGTCCTACTTCATCTTTACTGTGACAGCCTTTTCTATGGGAACTGAACATAAAATGCCATTGTCACCGGCACTCAGCTCTTCAAAACGAAATGAAAACATTGGCCAGAAACAAACCAGATCTCATTTACAAAGACCAAGGCGGCCACTGAACATAGGCGCCGGGACATAAGAAAATTAGAAGCCCAGGATTCCCCCCATGAGAACGCTCGTGCCCAGCCTTGGGGAATGGGGGTCTTCCACCTGCCTCCCTCCCTGCTAGCCCTAGAGTCAGAAGGTTACATGTCCTTAAACCTAATGGGGTAAATGCTTATTATACTACAGGCTCATTTGTAGCATAAGGCACCTACTACAATCCCACTCCTCATGCAAAATTGCCAATTTATGGCAATATTCCTTGTTTAGAAAACAAGGCTATCCAAACACTATAATTACAACGTGCACCGGCAGCTAAGAGTTCCCTACATTAATGCACAGACTCCAGATATATTCGTCAAATAGAGTTTTTTTTTTTTTCTCTTTGCCTTCTTCTCTGGGTACTTTTAAGTTCAGGGACAGAGAACATGTCTTCATTAGAAACATTAACATTCACAGGCTGTAGTAAATTTTGACAGTGAAAAGGTCTCTGTAACCTTTAGTTGTGCAGAAATTTACTTCCCAAGAAAATTACATCTGGCACTGTCTTAATTAATGCTAGCTTTCTTTTCTGAAAATTGTGGGCTTGTCAGTAAAAAAGGCAGAAAAACCTGAATTTAAAAGGCTGGACACAAAAGACACCGAGAAATAAAGCTCTGTGAGATTTCATAATATTGCTCTGTTTTTGTTCTACAGTAAGGAGATGAAAAGATCTCATTTGATTTTGCCAAATGCAGCAACATACATGTAATGTAGAATTGATTTGCATTTTCTCTCTTTTGTCTCTGAATTTTATCATGTAAAGTGTGCCTGGGTAGGTATTCTGTTTTAAAAGCAATAGGTCAAATAAAATCTATACCTGTGAGGGGAAGAAAAAAAATAATACATGACTTCATTTTTTTTAGCCTTTCTCTAACTGCTGGTATTAATCGCAGCTAACGGTAAGGATCTGGGCTGTGTTTTCTCACGTGCATTTTGATTATCTGACAATCCCTCACCCTGGCTTGGAAAGGGGTTCTGGGTCGGATGGAAGAACTTGGCTTTACATTTGGATATTCCTGTGTTTTATGAGGCTTGGACTTCTATTTTGACAATAAGATGTTTTTTTTTGCTTTCTGCGGGGGTTACAGATTCCTTTAGGTTAGTTGTTTTGTGTTTGTTTTTTTTTTTCTTTTTTCTGCACTTGGCTTTGCTTTTTGATTACCCAGCATTACCTTTCTCTAGTTTGAGGAAGGGAGTCTCACACAGGTAGTTCTGGGTAGTTTTTTTTCCCTACATGTGGTCTGCATCACGTGACATGAAACATACCTTTAAAAATATCTTAGTTTTGCTGCATGCGTCGCGGGTGAGACAAGCGGGAGAAGCCACAGAGCTCTGGACTCTGGTGATAGAAGAGAGAAGGTAACCCACCCAAAGTCCTCCAGGCTCTGTGGTCACTACGGCTCGGTACTCTCTATGACCACTCCCCCCCACCCCCATATCATGATGCCTAGGAGCACAGTGACGTCATCACTGTTCTTGATTTGGGACCCGCACCTCCCAAAATGTCCAGGATCATTGTGGGCCTCTGAGGTGGTGTCAGTGGCATCTGGCCAGGATGGGAACACACCGGCTTCTCTCAGTCCTCCTGAGGTCAGGGAGGCCGGCTCTTTGGGTCTGTAACACACTTGGAAGCCTCTGTGACACTGGCTGGCCGCCCCTTTTAACAGAGAGAGAGAAGGCTCAGGCTTCACCAAGCCTTCATATTGAGCTGGAATTTAATTACATGGTTTTGTTTCCATTATAAGGGTTTTTTTTTAATGGTTATTTCATATTTATGGTAAGTGCTATTAGTTTTTTTTTTTATTCATGGTAATGACATAAAGCTTCTTTCAAAAATTAAATCTATTTAAGTAAAAAAAAAAAGGATGAATATAAATTAAATAAAAGTATTAAGTAAAACAGAGTAGCACTGGTCCCTGGGTGTGGCCGACAGTGGTGAGGGTGGTGGCTGAGAGCCTCAAGTTCAAGTTGGGCAGAAGTGGATCTAAGAGACAGAGAGGCACCAGAGAGAGAGAGAGAGAGAGAGAGAGGGAGGCTTGGAGAAGTTCTGTTCTGAAGCCTTGAATGGGACGTGTTTCCCAAAGCTTTCCAGGAGTGCTTTACCCGAAGGTGCTCATTGTACACAATTCACTCCACATGTGCTTATCAATCAACGAGTGGGTGCTGCTGCTTCATGTAATGATTCATCCTCGAGCCCACTGGACAGACGTCTCTCCCTACTGCACCCAACAGGTGTTCCTGCAGCCCCAAGCCAGCCTGAAAGGAGGCAAGGCTACAAGACGAAAGAATGATTACAATAGTCCTGGGCTGGTGTTAACACTCCTGCCGACTCCTTTAGCTGGGTTGTAGTTGAGGGTAATATAATTTTATAAATCATGATGTCTTTATAAATAACACACCAAATTAATGTCCTCACACATTTTTCACGACTTAGCATTCTACGCCGAATGAGTGGGCAAGTCTGGGGAGAAGGGGTTGGCGGTGCAAACAGAGAATGAGGGTGTTCACTAGTGCTGGGGGAGAGGGAGTGTCCCCTCAAAAAGACTGCAGCTCGTTCAAGGCTGTCCATGTGCAGCCAGGGGGCAGTGGGGGCTTAGAGGGTCCCCTGAGGGGCAAGGGAGCTGTGGAAACTGTGGGTTATGGGGCTTTAGGAGGCGGGTAAGGAGAGATTCTTTGTGATTAACGGGCATCCATGTGGTGCCCTGGAGGTCCTGGGACTTGGGGAGCAGTAGGAAGTGGTAAGGGGCTATAGGGTTGGGAAGGGATCGTGGGGAGTCTACACAGAGCCATGGGGGTCCACGGCTTTGGGAAGAGAGAGACTGAAGGGCCTAGGGAGGACAGTGTCCAGTCTGCAGGCAACTGATCATCTACTTCTTCCCATTCTACCTGCCTGCTTGTAACTGCTTAGACAATTAAACACTGTCAATGTGAAAAATTAGAGATAAAAGCAGAAGAGAGAAAATCTAAAGATCTGAGATGAGCCAATTGCTAATAAGAGACTTGGGTGTAAGCATCCTGAAAATGAAGCCTAAAGAGGAACGTGAGACTCGGGCTTCCCAAACTTCCTGTCACCCAGGGTTCTTGGAGAAATGCAGATTGTGATTCTAGAGGAGTGGTCCGGGGCCAGAGGTTCTGCATTTGCAGACAGCTCCCCAGCACCATACTTGGAGAAATCAATTTAGGCAAACCAGTGTTTATAGCTTGCAAAAGGGAGCCCAGGAAATCCAGAGGCAGAGATCAGCTTTGTGCTGACAATAAAGCAGCCCAGCCTCAGGACATGGGGCCATCAGAGAAAAGTATCGATTCTCACACAAGGTTGGGACCAGCAGGTGCAAAGGCCAAATAGACGGATGCTGCACAGGAGAGATTAGAGCCAAGTTCTAGACTCTGCCTTCCCACCTCATCCACTTCTCCCACCCTGGGGCCTCAGTTTCCCCAAAACAAGATTAGGAAAGATGTTCCTAGAGCTATTCCAGAATACTACTTTCCTATAACAGACAGAACCTTTAGCAATTGGATTTAATATGTATCGATGCCTCTGATTTGGTCTGAATGGAGGGAACTTCTAGCCCCAAACACCTTTCTCATTTGCAGTCAGGTTGCCGAAAATGCCCATTCCTATGGCATTCCTTTGGGGACGCGGAGGCTCATGAATCAGCCAGTCCTCCCTGTCAGCGGGGCAGGGCTGCAGTGGGATTCCCCAGGGAGAGAGGACAGGCTTCTGAGGCACGTGCTGCCTTCTCTCTAAGGCCATCTCCAAGAGCAGAACCAGCCTCAAGCAGGCCCTGCTCTGCAAAGATAAAGGTCTCTAAGGCCTCCTCCTCCCAGTCCAGACACATTGCTGGGGCTTGAGGCAAATCCCTGTGTAACCTCCGACCTCTGTGGCCTTGGCTTTTGGAGCCAGAGAGGAAGATGCCAAGCCTGGGCGGGGTGATCACAACGAGGGCGGATAGTCTTCCAAGCAGTACTCTCTGGCTCCATGAAGATGCTCATTCTTGGTGGCAGCACGGTCCTAGGGTGCAGAGAGGGTCCTGGGAATTGTGGGGGCCTAGGGTCTTTGTCGAAGTCCCCGGGGCCATGAGACCTCCCTCTGTTTCCCTAAGGGCTGTGGAGCAGAGACCTCTGTGGGTGCTCCTGGGAATCAGAGAACCCCGAAAAACAGAAGCTGGAAATCCCCTTTGGATCTCAGGGAGTAAGTTTTTGATTCTGGGTTCTGTGGACCTTGAGGGGGCAGGAGGATGGATGTAGAGAGGCCTTGTGGGCCCACATTACTGACCAGAAATATTGTGTGCATCTGTCTATTTCCCTTTTGGTGACATTCTCAAAAGGGTTTTTTGATGATAAAACAAAATAAAACAGAACCAAAAGTCTTTAATTTGCAGATATATAAATTCCAACCAAACACAGGGCGGGACTTGGCTCATTTGGATAGGCTCCTTTGAAATTATTCTCTGCACCCAATTCACTCCAGGCTTCTTTTTTTGATATACACTGTCACCAGATAAGGAGAGACAATCCATCTCTTCTTTGGAAACCGTGGCTTCTGAGTGACACCCACAATCCTGGCACCCAGACCTTGGTTAGTCCCTAAGAAAGAGGGGATGTGGGACCCTTTGCCACATCCAGGCCTGGTCTGGCTTTTCTAAGAGGTCAGCCTGACCTCCCATTGCCTTCTTTCACTGCTACTTCATCTATCCCAGCTGTCCCTTTGTGTCACCAGTCCTGGGGTGGCCCTCTGCCCCCCACACGCAGCACCAGCACATTCCGGCTGATCACACACACTGTGAACATCATTTCTGCCCTGCGTGGAGCTGTGCAGAGGGCCGGAGGGGAACAATATATTACCACGTTCTTTGCCTAACAATTGGTAACACATGACACTTGTATTTGCCCCAAGATAATGTACAAATATGTTTTACAGGGTTTCCTAATGATAATCATGTATCGCATTCTTCTTGCCCTTCTAATAACGATAACAGTCTAGCATTATTTTTTTTTTAAACTGTTCTCGGCGAGTGTGACATTCAGTTCAGAGAATCGAATGTCAGCAAGAAATCCATATGCACTCCCTGAAGCTGGGAGAAACCCCTTCCATTTATTTTTAGGCTGTAGGGAGAATGAAGGGGTGTCACCTCATTATCCCCACCCCCCGCATCAAGGTGTTTGGCAGGCGGCACACCTTTGATGGTTTATGTAATCTGTCCCAAGGTTCGTGGGGCCATCAAGATCTCTTCCAACCTGTCCTAATCAGAGAGTGGAGGCTTCATAGATGCCGGCTGCTTTCATCTCTGGGTGGGGCCCTGCAGGCGTTCCTCCCCCCAACAAGGACTCCTTTCAAAGCAGGTCTTCTGTGCTGAGTGACGGCGGGGTTGGGCACCTCAGCAAAACCCCCAACTTAGCAGTGAAGCATTGAGGTTCCTTTAAGGCCCTAGGTAGAATCACCTGCTCTGTTGTGTCCTTAGCTCCTCCACTTTTTTGGAGGGATATGTCTGACTTGCCAATGTGTGTGTTCATCTTTGTCCTTAGGGAAGCTTGTCTCAAGGGATAAACACCCAACAAGAAGTGTGTGTGTGTGTGTGTGTGTGTGTGTGTGTGTGTGTGTTGTATGTCCAGTTACTAGAAAATAGTCATTCTGGGAATGCTTAGTACTGCACCTGTGTGAGCTGCTCACCAGAACCATGCTCAAGAAATGAGGATTGATTGAAAACCCCGAAAGACTCAAAGTGTAGCTCAGTCATAGAGCATTTGCCTAGTGGGCACAAGGCCCTGGCTTTATTCCTCACCACTGCAAAACACAAAATGAAAAAAGAGTAAAGAAAGAAAGAAAGAAATGTAAAAGAGACACACCTCTTTTTTTTAATCGACATTTTATCGAAGATAAAATTTGATATCATAGAGACTTAAGGACAGTGTTTTTCATTTCAAATTTCTTAAAATAATGCATAATTGTTCAAATTATCTAATTTTTTTTCTTTTTCTTTTTCTTTATTATTTATTTATTTATTTTAGTTTTAGGGATTAGAGGAAACTGCACACTTTACTACTAAGTATTTGGGTGTTTTGCTAGGCGTTTAAGCCATTTGTCACTCAGCACATAAAGCCTGCTTTGGAAGGAGTACTCAGCCACATCTTCAGCCCCTTTTTATGTTTTATTTTGAGACAGGGTCTTGATAAGTTGCTTAGAGCCTCACTAAATTGTTGAGGCTAGTTTGAACTAACGATTCTCCTGCCTCAGCCTCTTCAGCTGCTGGAATTACTAAGGAGGTGTGCTATGGTGCCGGCTTCCTCTTTTTTTTTTTTTTTTCCCCTTTGCTTTAGTTTTAGTTTTGAGTGAAAAAAGCTTGAGGTCAAGTGTCCTCCTCTGGGTCAACAAATGACGAGACTCCCACACATGCTGGGGCTCCCTGCCGCCGCCTGGCTGTAGTAGGTGCAGCTCAAATGGCGCAACACTGAACTAGGATCCGATTATTTAGGGAGGCAAGTATTTTTGTTGATGAGCGAAATGAAATCCTCTGAGAGCAAAATCAATCTTTTGCAGAGACCCCAGAGCATTGATCCTGGTGCACATTGACGGGCTCAGGCTGTTTAGCTATTTGGAATGACCGCACGAAATGAGCAAGTTGTTACAGTTTGAGAGTTTTGGTATTTATTGGCAATCCCTGCACTCATATGATTAATCACACATTCGAAATGTGCGCGCTGTGGAAATTGACTGCAACGCAGCAGAAACAAAGTTTTCAGTTATCCTCGTATAATAAATTGAAGCTATATCCCTAAGCAGAATTGTCTTCAAGATTCCAATTTGCCTTGTTAAAAGTGTTGTTTATACAGTAGTTAGCAAAAACGCAAGTAATTACGTACAGAATTCATTCTAAGCAATTCTTTATCCCCCCCACCCCCCACCCCATTCCTTATTGGTTTTCCATCTTCATTACCCAATATTTTGGTCGATCTCAGCAGAAACCTGATTGGTGAGATGTGGCCAGGACACCAGCCTTGGTGACTTCGGAGATTTGACATCTGGTCAAGGCCATGAAGACCAGAGTGTGGGACTGGATAGGTCAGCTGAAGGCCTCTCCACCAGCTGCAGGGCGGGTCGACAGGGACCACACCGGAAATACTTCTGTGTTATATTTCATTTCCTAAAACAATATTTACCTCTAGAGAAGACTCCTATCTATTTATTAATTTTCGAGCAGGAGCAGTTTTGTATACACGTCGCACTGTCCTGAGCCACATCTGCTTTGATTCCTGCAACCAGCAGGACTTTATTTCATAAATCTGAGTCCAGGATACAGCTTTCAGAATGCAAATTATGTTTAACTGAGTAAACGTGTTAGAGGCTTTACAGCCCCTGAGCCTGGGAGGGCAGAGGGGCATCAGGCAGTGGCTGCAGCCCCCTTTCTGCAGAGACAGTAGTCTGGGTCCCGGTGGTGAGTGGACTGTTCCAGAAGTTTCTTGCCAGAGAGGGCACAGGATGAGAGCAGTGCATGTCGCCAAGGGGAAGCCCTCCTGCAAACTCAGGCTTCCCAGAGACTCCTGCTCCCTCTGCCCGGATCAGAGACCTCATCCATATCTATCAGGAGAGGCCTAATTATAGAGCTCGGAGATTTTAATGGCACAGGGAAATTTAAATGCGGTGGAAAATATGAATATTCCTAAGCCAGCAGTCAAAATACGAAATGATTGGCTTCCAAATCAATGAATTATAATTTCCAAGTGCATCCTCCAAAGGTGGAGCCTTTCTCCCTTCCCAGGATGAGTTCTGTGCAGGCGGCATATTTTAACGAACCCCACTTCTGGATTCTGTTTGGCAAGAGCCTGGATGCTTCCCCCCTCCACCCAATATCACCACCTGAGTTGGTGCCCGGTCCCTCCAGGCAGATTGCAAAGCACAGTAGAAACACTTGGAGAATCCTGGGAGCCATGAGCGAGGCCGGTACCGGACAGGTGCACTTGGGTTGTAGCCCTGGCTTTTTGTGGCCTGAGGGAGGTGGAGCAAGGTACCACAAGTTAGGGAGCAGGCTCTTTGGCTGCATCCCCTTTCAAAGGGCAGCCTCCGTCTCGTGCCCCAGAGCTCACATCTTGTTGTCAAACTGCTCTCCTGACTCTGTCTCTTCCAGAAGGTACGACCATTGGGTCTAATGGGGGACTCTCCCTTCCCAGCCTCAGACACCCATTTTGGACCCCTTTCTGCCAGTCTCCCTTCCCTCCCAAAGGGCATCCCTATATCTTTACCTGTGGAGGAGATAAGGATGCGCCCCAGCTGGTGTCCATGCAGCCCTCAAACTGGAGAGTCATACCATAAATCCTGTTTTATTTTATGGACAAATAAATGCTGAGGTAAAATATTCCAGGATCGTCGCTTGAATACTTGCCATGGCAGCGGTACTGTAATAACCACGGTGACATTAATTTACTGCATTGTGCCGTGGGAAGAAGGAAGAGGAGGGAGAAGGGACATTAAAAGAGAAAAATGACTTTCCTTCGAATTTATTGGGATTGGCCTCCCTCATTTTCAGCCATCATTAGTTGATTAGGCCCTGGTGACAGTGTGGACGGTGGTGCTGGAAGAGTTGGCGGAGAGACGCCCTGAAGGCACCCTGTTAATTGAGATGATGTTCATCTTGTAGTTACTGAACATAACTGCAGACACGGAAATTGGTGGTTAGTGTGGTGGAACAGAGTGGGGGCTGGTCTGTGGCCAGAGGCTGTGGGCTGGGGTGGGAGTGTCTGTTTTCCCACTTCTTCCCATGATACCATGGTGTCCAGCCTCCCCGTCACTCCGTCCCTATTCTGCTTATGCCAAAGAGTCTGTCAAGAGAGGATAAAGCCAGGTCCTCTTTTATCCCAGGAGTACTCCCCAGCTGCTACTGAGCAGCCACTACGAAAGAGGTCTCTCTCTCTCTCTTTAATCTTTGGCTTTGACAATTGCACAAAATTTGAAGGGTGTGATTCTGGAAGACTCCAGAGTGTATCCCAAACCAAAGTTGAGAGCAAGATCCCCCAGGTTTCCCAGGCAGCTGGATCTTGTCACCCTTAATGCTACAAAAAGTTATTCCTTGTTTGGATGCAGAGGGAGATCCATCAGCATCAATGACTGTGGCTGGCTGTCTTAGTGAATTTTCTGTTGCTACAACCGAATGCCTGAGAATTGGTGATTAATAAAGAAAGGAGGTTTATTTAGCTCAGAGTTCTGGAGGCCCAAGAGCATGGCATTGGCATCTGCATAGTTTCTGGGGAGGGCCAAGTGCTGCTACATGCTGGGTCAAAAGGCAGAAGGGGAAGTAAGCACCTGCAGAAGACACGGCCCCAGGTGCAATGGCGCATGCCTGTAGTCCCTGATGACTGGGGAGGCTGAGGCAGGAGGATTACACGTTCAAGGTCAGCCTCAGCAATTTAGCAAGGCCTTAAGAAACTTAGTGTGACCCTATATCAAAATAAAGGGCTGGAGATGCATAAAGATGGATGCTCAATGGTAAAGTATCCCTGAGTTCAATCTCCAGTACCATAAATAAATAAGTAAACAAATAAACAAACAAATAAATAAATAATAGGATGAAGGAGCTGATTCTACTTTCTTCATGAGAACAATTAATCCCCAGGAGAACTTCATTAATACATTTACAAGAATGAATCCATCATATCTGTCATGCCTCTTCAGTTTCCCACCACCTCTCAACACTTCCATTGGGTACCAAGCATCAACATGATTTTTTTTTCTTTTTTTTTTTTTTATTGTACCAGGGATTGAACTCAGGGGCACTTGACCACTGAGCCACATCCTTAGACCTCTTTTGTATTTTAGTTAGAGACAGGGTTTCACTGAGTTGCTTGGTGCCTGATTAAGTTTCTGAAGCTGGCTTTGAACTCTCAGTCCTCCTGCCTCAGCCTCCTGAGCCAGGAGATTACAAGTGTGCACCACTGCACCCGGCTCAACATGAGTTTTGGTGGGGACAAATCATATTCAAACACTATTACCGTTTGTCCACACAGAGATCCCAGCCTAGGCGGAGAGAAGATCCTAGTCCCCCTTAGGGGGGCTGAGTTTCAAGTTTGTAACCTCCCCTTACAGGGGTCATTTCTACTCAGCAAGAAGATTTCCAGCTCTGTGACCTCCACTTCAACATGTTCAGAGACTCACACCCATGGCCCGTCCTCAGAGCTAGAGAACTGTCTGCCAAAGGTGTTTAGGAAAAGGAGAGGAACCTGACTTTTTTTTTTTTTTTTTTTTTTAGTGATTTGGTAATGCCACATACTTTCGTAGGTGCTTGATATTCATTTTCACACAATATCTTCATACCCCATTTATCTCTGATTAGGTTAAAGAAAATGAATCCCAGAGGAATGAACTTGCAGGGGGCTCCACACCCTGTAGGCTGCTGGACAAGAGAGAACAGGGAAGGGGCATTCTTCCTAGGCTTGTGGATGGGTTGCAGAAACTCCAGGATCAGGCTGGATTCTGACTGTGCCTCTTATTTGCCTATGACCTTGCCTTTCCTGCCTTGAAATGTAGCCTTGAATCTTTTTCCTCCTCCTCCTCCTCCTCCTCCTCCTCCTCCTCCTCCTCCTCCTCCTCCTCCTCCTCCTCCTCCTCCTTCTTCTTTGCCAGGGCTTGAACCAGGTGCCCTTTACCACTGAGTCACACATACCCAGCCCTTTTTAGTTTTTATTTTGAGGCAAGGTTTTGCTAAGTTGCTTATGCCCTCACTACGTTGCTGAGGCTGTCCTCATACTTGCAATCCTCCTGCTTCAGCCTCCCCAGTAGTTGAGATTACAGTCATGAGCCTCCATACCTAGCAGAGACCATGATGTGATTTCAATATTTGTTAATAGTTATTGCTGTAGTGTTTGGGTTGTTAAGGGGCTATCGCAGTTATCTTTCCTAAGGTTCAAGTCCAAGCAGAGGGAGCACATGCCTTCCTCCATGTGTGTGCATGCTCAGAGGGAGCGCTTCCTCAGCACCCCACCCCTACCCACCATGCCTGTCCTGTCTGGACAACCAGAAAGACGCTCAGGTCTGTGGGGTGAAAAACCCACTCACAAGATACAGCTTGCTAAGTGCCAGTGGCCTTTTATTCCCTGATGTCTTTCCAGACCCTTGAAGGGATTAGAACTGGATTAGTTTCAGATGAGCCTGGCTCTGCCCTTATCACCTGTTTATAGGATAATGGCCTTATCTAGTTTGGCCCATAAGAGCCTCCATACATTGGAGCTTTGTTCTCTTTCATCTGGAGGGTTGCAGACAACTATCTTTAAATCTAAACAAACCCTCCGAAGCCTCAAGATAAGTGGTCCAAATATCCAGTGGGAAGAAGGGAGACCGGTTTTTCCCTTCTCGCTCAGTGTGAACAATTTTTAAATCATGTACGTTCACTCAGAACCTAAAATTTCATCCTGTGCCTTTCTACACTGGCCCCCTCGCTTCTCTTTTCACATGTGTGCAGCACTTTGAAGTTTGCAGAGTTTTCGGGTTTTTTTGCTTCCTAACTCGTGATTGGCACGACAGTCTGTGATTGGGGCAGGGTAGATTCAACACCCATTATACAGGCAAAGATACAAAATTGGAGGCCCGGGACCCCAAAGAGCTTGCCAACACTTGTGCATTTTTTTTTTTTGAGAGAGAGAGAGAGAGAGAGAGAGAGAGAGAGAGAGAGAAGAGAGAGAGAATTTTTCTAATATTTATTTTTAGTTTTCAGTGGATCTTTATCTTATTTTTATGTGGTGCTGAGGATCGAACCTGGGCCCCATCCATGCTAGGCATGCGCTCTACCGCTGAGCCACAGTCCCAGCCCTGACTTGTGCCAGTTTTAAGAAAAGAGCCAAGATCAAACCCAGTTCATCTGGAAAATACCGACTTTCACTTCATTGGCTGGAATCAACTACAGCCTACACTCTGCCCAAGTGGCTTTCCTTAAGCCAGTCCCAGTGCCCCTCACAACACACATCTGTTTAGACAGATGCTCCAGGAGATCCTTGGCTGAGGTCCCCTCCCGGGTTCCAAGGTTGCCCTCGCCCTCATCTTACTTAAAAAATGACTGAGGTGTAACTCACGTGCAGCGTATGTAACCTGTTGTTGAGTTTTGACAAATGTATACTGCTTGTAACCACCACCGGTCAAGATTTAGAACATTTCCATCGCCCCCAAAGTCCCTACATGCCTTTACAAAATGCCTTCAGTCTCTTACAGCCCCTGACGACCACTGATCTTTCGGTCACCAGAGATTTTGCCTTTTCCAGAATTTCAAGTAGAATTATACAGTGTGTGTTCTTGTATATCTGGCTACCCTTGCTCAGCACAATGTTTTTGAGATGTAGGCATTTTTGTTGGGTGTTTGGTTAGTTTTTATTGCAAAGTAGTATTCTACTATAGGGGTATGCCATAAACAGGTCAACTATTCCCCAGTTGTAGATATTTAAGCAGCTTCTAGTTTGAGGCCATTCTAAATAAAGCTGCTATGAGCATTTAGGTACATGTTTTTGCATTAACATGTGTTTTTATTTTCTTTTGGGTAAATACCTAGGAATGTGGTATTTATTGGCTCAAATGATAAATGTAATTAACCTTACTAGAAAGTGCCTGTTGTCCAAACTAGCTGTATTCCACAGTAATATATGAGAGTTCTGATTTTTCTACATCCTTGCCAACATTTGGTATGGTCATTCTTTCTAATTTCACCATTCTTGTGTGCATGTCCTGGTGTCTCTTTTTGGTTGGATTTGCATTTCTTTGAGGGTTAATTGCTTGTGAACATCTGTTCATGTACTTAAAGTCCATATATATCGTCTTTGGAGAAGGTCCTGTTCAAATCTTTTGTCTATTTGAATTGCTGGTCTCCTTATATTCAAGTTTCACCAGCTGTTTATATATTCCATCTACATGTTCCTTTTCAAAGAAACTTAATATTTCCCCCTAGCATTATGGTTTAGAGGTGCGGTATCCCCCAAAAGCTCATATGTGAGACAATGAAAGAGTTTTCAGGGGTGAAATGATTAGATAATAATGAGAAACGTAACGTGTCCGTGGATTAATCCACTGATATGGGGTTAACTTGGTGTTAGCTCTAGGCAGGTAGGGTGTAACAGAAGGAAGTAGGTCACTGGGGGTTGTGCCTTTGTGGTTGATATTTTGTCCTAATGAGCAGAGCTCTCTTTGCTTCCTGGTTGTCCAGATCTGAGCTGCTTTCCTGGGCCATGCCCCTCTGCCCTGATATTCCTGGGCCCAGAGCAATGGAGTTGGACATTTATAATGACCTCTGAAACCATGAGCCAAAATAAAATTTTCCTCCTCTACATTGAACTTCTTAGGTCTTATTGTCACAAGAGTGTAAAAGCTGACTAAAATACCTAGTCCGTGGCTTGTTTTTTTTCATTTTCTTGACCACATCTTTCAAAGAATAAAAGTCTTGAATTTTGGTATGTCCAGTTTGTCAAGGTTTTTTTATTTTTATTTATTTTTTTAATGGTTTGTACATTTTTTTGTCTCCTAAGAAAATCTTACCTAGTCCCACGTCATAAGATTTTCTTTTCTTTTTTCTTCCCCAAATGCTAATTATTGTATGTAGTGTAAGGTAAGAGGTGACGTTTCATATTGTCCATATGGACACATAATTATGTCAGCAAGAGTGGTTGTAAAAAATCCTCTTCCTCTTGAAAACCTTTGGCATCTTTTCAAAACTAAATCCATTGTACGTGGGTGGTGCCGTTTCTGGACTCTGGACTCTATTCAATCGATCTGAACATTTACATGAATACTACATGACCTTGATTCCTGTGGCTTTTCTTCAGGAAGTAGTTTAGATCTTTCAATTTTTGTCAATATTAGTTTTACTTTTGCAGAATTTTTGCGCTTCCATATCAATTTTTGATTCAGCTTGTCAGTTTTTACTTTAATCCTGAGGTATTTTGACTGAAATTCCACTGAATATGGAGATTCATTTGAGGGGAAATTAGATATTGATATTGTTTGAGTTTTTATCCATAAATATGGTATAACTCTCAACGTATATATATTTTTCTATAGCAATAATTTACAGTTCAATGTATAATTCTTATACATTGTTCATTTTATCCTTGACTATCTCAAATTTTTATGCATTTTTGATATATTTTTTAAATTGTGTTTTGCCTATTTTTACATATAGACTTTATATCCTGCTATATTGCCGAATCCTTTTATTAAGTCCATCTTATTTTGTCGATTCCTTGGTTTTTCTTCATAAATTGCTATGTTACCTCTAAGTCTTTTATTTATTTTTCTTGACTTATTGTGCTGGAGGGGACCTCTATAGCAAATTTTAATTAAGATGATAGAAGCTGACATCCTTGTCTCTTTCTCGATCATAAGAAAAACGTTTAATCTCTCATCATTAAATATGATAACAGTAGGTTTTTCATAGATATCTTCAATCAAAGAAATTCCCTTATACAGATGCTCCTTGACTTACAATGGAGTTACCTGAATGCATTTAATACATCTAACCTACTGAACATCAAAGCTTAGCTGTACAGTATACTGTAAAGTATCATTTGTTCCCCCTGTGATTTGTAATGGTATAAAGTCTCACTCCCATTGCTTAACATCATCAAAGAGTATCATATAGCATGTCTCTAGCCTGGGAAAAGATCAAGATTCTAAATTTTAAGTTTAAATTTTAGTTTCTACTGATTGCATATTGCTTTCACAGAATTGAGAAGGTGAAAAATTGTAAGTTGAACCATAGTAAGCCTGAATTCCTCATTTGCTAAGAGTTTCTTTTTTTTTTTTTTTTATCATGAATTGGTGCGGAATTTTGCCAATGCTTTTTTCTGTATCTATTAAGATGATTGCAATTAGTTCTGCTATAATAGGATGCCTGTGTTCCTAAAAAGCATCATGCTCAAGGACTTCAAGTTTAAAGAAAGAATAGGGTTATCTGGACATGGCCTTGGTTACCTCAGCTGTGAATTCCGACCCTACCTTTGTGATTACTGGCGCTGAACGGGAAGTCTCCTGTCAATCAAACGGCCCCCTGCACCACTCCGCCATTGCTGCTGCCTCTGATTCTGCTGCTGCCAGCCTGAGATTGCCTGGAGGTCTTCTTTCTGGGTGCTGCTGCCACAAAAGAAACCACTTCCCCAGATGCAACTGAAGTGGACGCTGCTGCTGACCCCCGGAGATGGCCTGGTGATGTTGCTCGCACAGCTGCAGTTGCAGCTTCTGCTGCAGCCACCTACTGCTGACCTGCTGCCAACAACCACCACCACACTGCTGCTACCATGGCCTAGAGGACTGCTCTGGGGGAGACTCCAGGTTTGGTTGCACGTGGCTACACCCATTTTGGAATGGGCCTGGGGCCTGTGTGCCAGCAGGGCCTGGGGCCTGGGTGCCAGCAGGTTTACCACCATAAGAGCCTCTGTCTGGGGACTCCAGCTGGGACCTGCAGGTCTAGTGTGGGGGTGCCTGCTGGTTTGGAGGATCCTGGGGTCTTCCTGCTGAGAGTGCTGGTGGCCTTTGTCCTGCTGCGTATCTCGGGGTTGTTCCTTTGCAGAGTGTATCTCTGGTGGTCTCTCTGCAAGTAGGAGCAGCATTGAGATCTTGGGACTGCAGTGTGGCTGAGCCTCGGGTATATGAAACCCACGTTGGTGGGATAGAGACTGGGTTTGCGAAGGCTAATCTGGGTTTGGTGATTCTGAGAAACATTAGAGACAGCTCTGAGAAACTATTGAACACTGACAGAGACAGTTTGACTTTCCAGCAAGATTTATTTTATTTTATTTTTCACTAATCTCTCCACCATATTTGGAACAAGATGTTTTTTCTGCATCAGTATGTGGAGGACAATGATATATGAATGGTGTTTTGCATTTTTGTTGTATTCTTATGTCTTTAATTTTTTTCTTTTTGTTCATACTATTCCTCTCTCATCTATTTTCCTTCCAACTTTTCTCCAGCCAACAGCCAATCTCTGTCGGCTCCTCTTCCACTCTTCCTGTGAATTTTTACTTCTAGCTTCTCTTCCTCTCTTGTGAATATTGCATACTACATTACCTCTGTTCTCTCATCCACCATTTGAAATTGTAAATCGTTTTAACAAATATTCTGTGTGTACTAGTTATTGAACACATCATTTTGGTTTAATGCAAGAAAGTAGTGGGAGCTATTAGGTTCAAGGCTACATATTGTGGACACTGAGTGCTGTTGATATTGATTTCACCAGTAAAGGCAAAGAGCTGGATACCTTCAGGGATACTATAGGTCTATAGGGTAGAATTTATCCTGCCTTAGATCTATACTTTTAGATAGGAAAACACACACACACACACACACACACACACACACATACACACACACACACACACACACACACACACACAAAGAAGCAGACATCCTTGAAATGAAGAAATCAGTAAACCAAATTATAAATTCAATGGAAAGCATCACCAACAGCCTAGACCAGTTGGAAGACAGAATCTCAGTCAATAAGGACAAGATGTATAATCATGAAAATAAAGTTTAACATGCGGAGAAGATGATAAGAAACCATGAACAGAACATCCAACAATCATGAGATAACATGAAAAGAGCAAATTTAAGAGTTATCAGAATAGATGAAAGAGCAGAGATACAAACCAAAAGAATGCATAATCTTTTTAATGATATAATAGCAGAAAATTTCCCAAACCTAAAGAATAGAATGGAAAAATCAAATACAAAAGGCTTACAGGACCCCAAATGTATACAATTGCAGCAGATTTACCCCAAGATACATTATAATGCGAATGTCTAACACAGAGAATGAAAATAAAATCTTAAAGGCTATGAGAGGAAAAAAAATCAAATTACATATCGGGAGAAACCAATCCAGATCTCAACTGATTTCTCAACCCAGACTCTTGAAGCTGGGAGGTCCTGGAATAGTATATTTTAAGCTCTGAGAGAAAATGGATGCCAACCAAGAATTTTATATCCAACAAAATTAAGTTTCAGATTTGAAGATGAAATTAAAACATTCCCTGATAAACAAGAATTCAGAACTAGAAAACCTACACTACAGAACATTCTCAACAAAATATTCCATGAGGATGAAGATTAAAAAAAAAAAAAAGTAAAAACCAGAAAAGGGAGGAGATACACTAAAGGGACATTCAACCAAATAAGAAACTAAGTAAAATCAAAAACCCGAAATAAATCAAAATGACAGGGCACACAAATCATATCTCAATAATAAGCTTCAATGTTAACGGCCTAAACTCATCAATCCAAAGACATAGACTGGCAGATTGGATTAAAAAGCAAGACCCAACAATATGCTGTCTTCAAGAGACTCACCTCATGGGCAAAGACATGCACAGGCTGAAGGTGAAAGGATGGGAAAAAACTTATCACTCATATGGATTGTGTAAACAACAGGGGTTTCCATTCTCTTCTCAGATAAAGTAGACTTCCACCAAAGTTCATCAGAAGAGACAAAGAAGAACATTTCATACTTTTTTAAGGGAAGTATATATAAGAAGGACATAACAATTTTAAATATTTATGCCCCAAACAATGGAGCATCTATGTACTTCAAATAAACCCTTCTCAATTTCAAGAGTCAAATAGACCACAGTACAATAATACTGGGTGACTTTAATACACCTTTCTCACTACTGGACAGATCTTCCAAACAAAAACTAAATAAGGAAACTATAGAACTAAATAATATAATCAATAATTTAGACTTAACAGACATATATAGAATATTTCATCCATCAACGAAAAAATATACTTTTTTTCTCAGCAGCACATGGCTCCTTCTCTAAAATAGACCATATCTTATGCCACAAAGCAACTCTTAGTAAATACATAAAAACAGAAATAATACCCTGCATTCTATTAGACCACAATGGAATAAAATTAGAAATCAATGATAAAATAAAAATAGAAGGTACTGTAATAAATGGAGACTAAATAATACACAATTGAATGATGTGTGGATAGTAGAAGAAATCAAGGATGAAAGAAAAAAAAATTCTTAGAGATAAATGAGAATACTGATACAACACATCAAAATCTTTGGGACACTATGAAGGCAGTACTTAGAGGAAAGTCTATTGTATTGAGTGCACTCATTAGAAGAATAAAAAGCCAACAAATAAATGACCTAACACTACATCTCAAAGCCCTAGAAAAATAAGAACAAATCAACACCAAAAGCAGCAGAAGACAGAAAATAATTAAAATCAGAGCTAAAATTAATTAAATCAAAACGAGAGAAACAATTTAAAAATTGACAAAATGAAAAGTTGGTTCTTTTAAAAAATAAATAAAATAGATAAACTCCTGGCCATGCTAATGAAAAGAAAAACAGAGAAAACTCAAATTTCAAAAATACAAGATGAAGAAGGAAATATCACCATGGACACATCTGGAATACAGAAGATAATTAGAAATTATTTTGAAAATTTATATTCTAATAAAATAGAAAATATCAAATACATCAACAAATTTCTAGAGACATATGACCTACCCAAACTGAATGGGGAGGTCATACATGATTTAAACAGATCAATTCCAAGTAATGAAATAGAAAATGTCATCAAAAGCCTACCAACCAAGAAAAGTCTTCCACCAGATGGTTCTCAGCTGAGTTCTACAATACTGTCTAAGAAGAAATAACACCAATTCTCCTCAAAGTATTCCATGAAATAGAAAAGGAGGGGACCCTTCCAAACTCATTCTATGAGGCTAATATCACCCTGATCCCAAAACCAGACAAAGACACATCAAGGAAAGAAAACTTCAAACCAATATCACTGATGAACATAGACACAAAAATTCTCAATAAAACTCTGGCAAATTGCATACAAAAACATTAAAAAGGTAGTGCACCACAATCAAGTCGGGTTCATCCCAGGAATGCAGGGTTGTTTCAAAATATGAAAATCAAAAAGTGCTTCACATAATTAATAGACTTAAAAACAAGAATCATATGATCATCTCAATAGATGCAGAAAAAGCATTTGACAAAATGCAGCACATCTTCATGTTCAAAACACTAGAAAAACTAATGGTACAACCACTATGAAAAGAAGTATGGAGATTCCTCAGAAAACTGGGAATGGAATCTCCATTTGAACCACCTATCCCACTCCTTAGATTATACCCAAAGGATTTAGAATCAGCATACTACAGTAATGCCGCCACATCAATGTTTATAGCAGCTCAATTCACAATAGCTAGACTATGGAACCAACCTAGGTGTCCTTTAATAGATGAATGGAAAAAGAAAATATGGTATATATATTCAATGGAATATTATTCTGCTTTAAAGAAGAGTGAAATTATGGCATTTACCAGTAAATGATTGGAGTTGGAGAATATAATGCTAAAGGAAATAAGCCAATCCCACAAAACCAAAGGCTTAATGTTTTCTCTAATATGCAGATGCTAATTCACAATAAGGCAAGGGGCATGGGGAAGAATAGCATTACCTTAGATTACGTAAAGGGAAATGATGGGAGGGGAGGAGGCCGGTGGTGAGGATAGGAAAGATAGTAGAATGAAACTGACATTATTATATTATGTATGTATGTGATTACATGACCAATATGATTCTGCAATATGTACAGTCAGAAAAATGAGAAATTATATCCCATCTATATCAAAGTGCATAAATGTATTCTTCTGTCATGTATAACTAATTAAAACAAATTTAAAAAATTAAAAAAAGAAAGAATAGGATCTCATCAAAGAAGAAGGCTTCTCAAGTTTGATATGACTGGTAGTTCACATTTTAAAAGTTTGGATATTTGAGCTGAAGAGATGCAAGTAAAAATTTCATGAAAAGTTCTGATAAAAAATAAAAAGGTGATATCAAGTTAGAATAAAAAATTATGGGTGGAGAAAACAAATAAAAAAGTCTAAATTAAAATATGAAACTTCCATGGGAAAATACTTGACAATACAGTTAGTTATTACATAAAAACCTCATTGCTTATGATCCTGATGCCACCAAGACAAAACCAAAAGAAACTAGGCTGAGCCATGAAAATAAGTAACTATGGGACTGGTCTGCCTTAGCATTTCTAAGTGAGTGGGTAAGAGGAACATGACATTAGAAAATAGGAGGATCAAGAGTAGTTTCTGATGAGAGCTATTTGTTCTCTCCTAGATGAAACAGAACCTGTCAAATACAGATAATGGGCTAATGGCAGGGTGGAAATAAGCTGTCTTCTCTGCATTCTTCAGATTAAAGGAATTTCTGAATCATATTAATGAAATATTCAAATTGAGACTGTGCCGATTTATTGTTTATCTGTTTGAATATAGACTTAAAGATACAAATTTATAATAATAAAAAAGCATCATGCTATTTAAAATCTTGCAGAAGAAAAACCACAGTGAAAACAATTGCAGAGAGATAGTACAACACTCGTGAACTTTGTTAGTGACACACCTAAACCTAAGAAAAATGACAGCACAGTTGTACATGGATTACATGGTTAGGAAATGCACAGGTATTACAATAAATATGGCACTTTCTTATTTTGAAATAAACCTGAATTTTGCTGGTAGAATTCGGTATCAGAAAAGCTGTAGCTTAGGGATTCATGCGAAATGGTGGAAAGAAGGTTATCTTAGATTGGGCGGAACACATCTTGTTCATAACATAGGTGGTTAACTGAAGTAGTTGGCAGATGTTTGAGGTGTGTGGCTGTGTGCTTTTGTATATTACTACATGACTCATTTCAGCTGTGTGCGGCTTTCTGCATTCACCTAGTGTTTTGCACAGACAAAAACTGTGCATAAGAAAACGCAAAATTCAAATTGTAGCCTAATGTATCAATTGTGTTGTAGTAAATTCACATTTCCAAACAAGTGTTGTAGCAGAACTCACTTGTGGCTCTTTCCTCTTCTTTTAGTTTGTTACTAAGGTGAATTGTATTTATTGATTTTTAAATATTAAAATAATCTACTATTTCTTAAATAAGCATATTTAGTCATGACATATTATATCTATTGCTAGATTGAATTTGCTAAAATTTTGTTAAGGATTTCTGCATGCATATTTATGAAGTCTATTAATGTGTAGTTTTCTTTTATGGTAATGTTTGTCTGGTTTGATAGCAGGAATGCTGGCCACATAAAATGAATGGGAATATTTTCCTTCTGTATTTTCTGGAGTGTGTGTAGAATCAATATGGTTTATTCTGTAAATGGATGGTAGAATTAATCAATCAGTTGGTTTATCCTTTGTCAAAAACTTTTAAATTTAAATTATGAATTCAATATCTTCAATAAAGGACCATTTAAATCAGTATGCATTAGTGGTTTGTATCTTTCAAGAAATTTATCAATTTCACATAGGATGTTGAATCTACGGATACAAAGTGTTTCCTAATATTCCCCTGTTCTCCTTTTATTATCTGTAGGATATGTAGTGATGACTCTTCTTTAAGTCCTATTGTTTGTTTTTTTTTTTTTTTTACTAATTCATCTACCTAGTGTTTTCTCAATTCTATTGATCCTTTAAAGAACCAAAGTTTGATTGCAATTGTGTACCTGCTTTCTATTTTATTAATGTCTGCTCCATTTTATTTCCTTTATTTTTGCTCATTTTGGATTCAGTTACTTTTGTTTTTCTAATTTCTTCAAGTAAAATTGAACTCACTGATTTTAGTCTTTTTTTTTTTTTTTTTTTTTTTTTTTTGGTGGTGCTGGGGATTGAACTTAGGGCTTTGTGCATTCGAGGCAAGTACTCTACCAACTGAGCTATATCCCCAGCCCTAGTCTTTTATTTTTCTTATGACTTTGCTGTTTGTTATCAGAGAGAAAAACAAAAAGTCTTGGACTAAGGATGTAGCTCAGTGGCAGAGCTGTTGCCTCGCATGGTGTGAGACCCTGGGTTCCATCCCCAGTACTGCAAGGGAAACTAATCTTCTTAGTTTTTTTTTTTTTTTTTTTTTTTTTTTTGGTGGTGCTGGGGATTGAACTCAAGTGGTTATTCTATGGTTTTCAACATTCATCTTTAACTTTACTTTAAAATAATATCATGCCACTTCCCATATTTTATAAGAATCTTACATCAGTGCATTTACATTTATTCCCTTCCTTTTTGCTATTTTCCCATATATTTTATTCCATTTATTATTAAATTTGATGTGAATGTTCTGAACCAAGAGATCTAATCAGACAGCCCAGGATCAAATCATGGCTCTATTACTTATTGGCTGTATCACCTTAGGTAGATCACTTTATATATCTGTTCTTCGTTGTCATTGTCTGTGAAATTACCTGTAACATGCCATGGTCTGCAATATAACAGGGGCGATAAAGACATAAATGAAGTAAAGCATGATCTACCTGCCCCACCAGAACCAGCATACATCATGTCAGGTTAAAGAGTCTCTCTTGTACGCCAAACACCAAAAAAAAAAAAAAAAGGTTCTCAGGGATGTAAAGCTAAAGTGAACAGCTTCCAGCTCTGAGCCCACCCTGATGCTGGCTCCTCATGATCTGACTCTCAATGATAGTAGGCAAGAACATCGAACGCTCAAAGGAACCCTGGTGCCAATCAGAAGGAGCTGATCTGTATCAACTCCAACAGGATGAACTGATTATTTTCCAAGAAGGAAAGCAAATTGAAAATCAGTTCTACTTCATGTGAACTCTCCAAATCACAAGGACTCGATTGCTAATAAAACTTGCTTCTGTAAACCCCAGCTGTTAAGCTTAGGGATCTTTTGTTTGTAGACCCTGCCTAGGATGCAGGCTGGAGAAGGGCAGGTTTGGGGCCACCTGACTGGTCCTGCCTCTTGGCCCTGCTAGCTGCTTCCTCTTCCTTTCAGTTGTTAATTTTGTTTTTGAGGGATGGATGGGCTAGTGTGACTGTGAGAAGGTGAGCCATGGGGTCAGACACCCCTGGGTGTGAATCATGACTGTGACTCCAAGGAAGCCCTGCTTTTCTGATCCATGAAATGGAGCAAAAAATGAAACTATCTTATGGTATTGCTTTGAACAACTAAATTACATGTAGTCATCACTTGTTATCCAGGGGAACTTGGTTCCAGAACCCCAATGGACATAAAAATCTGCAGAAGCTCAAATAACTTACACAAGACAGCATAGTATTTGCATATTACTTACTTGCTCCTGTATAGCTTAAATCACCTCTGGGTTACTTATCTCATACAATGTAAATGCTATGTAAATAGGTGTTACTCTCTATTATTTAGGGAATAATGACAAGAAAAAAAAAATGTCTGTAGGTATTCAGGATAGATACGGTAAAAAAAAAAGCATAAATCTGGTAGAATCTGTGGCTGCAGAAGTTGCAGATATGGAGGTGGATTCTAATGTCTAAGGACAGTCGCAAGATAGTACTGTAAATATTAACTGATGTCTTTCCCCCACTCCCTCAACCCACCCCACTTTCATTGTTCAGGCTCAGGGCTGAAATACAGCAACAGAAAGTCTTTCCCTGACTTTAAACTCCCAGAAACCCAAGCTCCAGGGCAGGGCGAGATTCATGAGTACAGCTTCGTGGAGCAAGAGAGTGCGCTGCCCCATGGAAAACATTCAAGGCATGAGGGAAAGGGAGGCAGAAGTGTGAGGACCCATAGGCTTCCTAAGAAACAACCCTGTTTCCAGCCCAAGACCCAAAGAGGCTGCGCCACCCCCATATAATCTCGTGGGATCCACCAACGACTGGGGATGGGGAGGAAGGAGACACGGGGATCCACTGCCTGTGCTAGCCTCAGGGTTACCCTGGATGATGGTGTCTGCAAGAAGACCTGCCTGTGAGGGGGCAGGACCAACAGAAGAGTGGACTCCACGTGCCTGACTGTTTAGAGTGCCATGGCTGATGGGGTTTGGGGACAGGTTACACAGAGGTAGGGACAGTCCTCCTGGGACAAGGCATGGGTTCCCAACAAGAGCAAGGAGGGTAGAATCTGAAGTTGCTTTTTCAGACTTTTCCCCTGTACCTGCCTTTGGCTGAACGTGTGCAGGTTAAACAAACTTATAATTTCACAACATGCCCCCACTGTAATAATGAAACTGTGACTCGCCCTTGAGGCCGGCCCCAGGTTTGTGCAGTGAGTCAAACTGTCCAGAGTGCTGTTGTGCTCAGGGCTGCCTTTCATCCTCCCACCAACCCTCCAGCACGCAGGACTGGCTGTCAAAAAGGGAGCATGACGTGCTGTGGTGAAGCCTGGCTTGGTGCAGTGGCTCACGCCTGTAATTCCAGCAGCTTGGGAGGCTGAGGCAAGAGGATCTCAAGTTCGAAGCCAGCCTCAGCAAAAGCAAGGTGCTAAGCAACTCAGTGAGACCCCGTCTCTAAAGCTCACACAAATCAGAGCACCTTTCCTCCACCCAACATCTTTATAAGACAGAGTGGAAAGAAGAAATTAACTTTAAAAAAAATAGTCGTATCCATGTACCAGCATTTATAGAGCCCCTTCTGGATAGCAGGACTTGGGGCAGGTGAACAAGGCAGGGGGAAACCCTGCCCTCATGCAGCTGAGCACCACTTGAGCTGTACAATAATAACAGTTAAAGGCAGAAGCATCTACAGGATCACTAGATTCCAGTGAGTAGAGACGTAGGCTCTGGACTTACTTGAAGAAAGCTGCTGCTTCTTCCTGCTCTTGTGACTGTTTGCCATCAGTCAATTCAGAGCTCTTCCTTGAGCACAGCGCAGTTACTCTGGCCAAAGAGATCCCTGTGGGAGATGCCAACACAGGGGGCCCCATCCAGGTGCTATCATGGGTATGAGGGCAGGTGGCAAACAAGAGCCTGCCAGCAGGCCTGGTGATATCTGCTATTTTGACTGCTGCTATTGCAGGAGCATCATTAATTCAAGCAGCCCCTGCCTCAGAGGGGGCTGCAGCCTGATTGGAAAACAGAACCTGCACATATGCAAGGATGGGGTGTCTGCAGAGAGCAGCAAGCCCAAGACAGAGCAGCAGCTCCTGTCTGCACGGCCTGGCTGAGCCTCCTCGGTAGCATTCACCAAGCCTTTGGGCCACCTCCTGCACCATTCCATTCACCTCTTTTACATGAACAAGGGTATTTTTAAGGACATAGTCTGCAGTATCATAAACAGGAAACCCATCATTTGACAAATAGAGGGCACAATAGTCAAATAATACAATGACAAAACAGTATTTGGAAAAAAAAATGTAGCTAGGTTCAGCTCTCTGCCCAAGCTCTGAGTCTGAGGGGTGTCCCACCTGACACGGAGCCTAGGACTGAATGAGGAATGTAAAGGAAACCGTGTTTTATGGTGGAAGTTGATGTCTCTGGCTAGCTTGCACCTCCACACCTAGTCTCCGGCCTGCCGTTTGTTCTTGCGTACAGGCTGCCCCACCAACCCCAACTAGGTTGCGCCCCACATCCCTGCTTCCTGCCTCTGGGTTCCTCCTGAGAACTCCTTTCTCCGGCCCCCGGAATCCCCTGCACACAAGCCCTGGTCTTAGGCTCTGCTGTCAGCAAAAGCCAATCATGATGTCTCTGTGGCACCTACAGCCACGGGTGCACCCCCAAAGGCATGCGTCCTACCCCTCTGGCCTCGTTATCTATTAACTGTGCCACCTGGAGCAGGTCAAGGGGCCTCTCTGGGACTGTCTTCTCATGTGAAATGACAATGACTGTGCTTATCCTACGGGGCTGGTAGGGAAATCAATGAGCCATTGGTATGGAGCCACTAGTTTAAGGATAAGGAAGTGGTTGCCATTGGTTTGCACCCCCATAGTCAAAGGGGAAGCCTGGAGACCCGTCTGGCCTGTAGGCCATGGCAGGGCAAGTGTGACAGCTGCTGACGGGCGAGATTCCACCTGCATCGCCAACCAAACAGGAATATGGGGCTCTGTCGGCCCTCAGCCAGTGCCCACCTGACTGCCTCAGGGTGCTGGCCCAAGTGTGTGTTCTGTGAGAGATGCTCAAGTCACCAGTGTCTGAGGGGAAGGCCTTGGCCTGGGCGGTCTCTAGCCAGATGTGTTCTGTCGGATGAGCGCTCCTTGGGGCTCCCCGACTGGCCATTCCTGCAATCGTTGGCAGTGGAAGCGACTAGCTCACCTCAGACAGGTGAGCTCTAAGTGAGTCCTTCTGCGTTCTATGACCACTCTCTTCTGGCCACTCTCCTGCCTCCACGTGCCTCCATGTGCCCAGCCACACTCACAGCCGGTCTGGCTCCCCAGGCTTTCAAGACCACACTGGGGGGAGCAGTTCCCCACACTCGGCCCCTCCGCAAATTCTTCCTCTTCCTTCCAGAGCCTTGAGAACCTCCTGTAGTTGAAGGTCTCCTCATGCCCTGTGGGTGTGTTTGTCCTGCAGAGATCTCACGGCACATGCTGGAAGCCCATGTGTTCCCCTCCTTCTCGAAGATTCCTATAGGACTGAACCCAGTCTTTGTCACCTCCCCAGGTCCAGGGGTTGGCTATGTGTGTGACTCCCTCTTTGGCTCCCCTCATAGCCCACACAACACTCTGCTCTGCAGGTGGCTTGAGGGGCATGAGGTTTGGCCTCATGTGAGTAAAGCATTTTTGCCTCTGGATACACAGGACAGATTTCTGTCCCAAAGTCACGTCAGACTCAGGCTGCCTCAGGGACCTGGCCCTTTGCTGCTCACTCTGTGGGGAAGGTGCTTCTCTGGATCCCTCATTTTACTCCCAGCTCCTGATTCATCTCTTTACAGATGACCACTCCAAACACCCACTCCAGTGTTCCTGTCCCTCCATCTGCAATTGCCTAAGATTTTTTTTCCCCTTAATAGTGCATCCCCTATCTCCACTCCAAATGTTAGCTTTGTGAGGATAAGGACCATGCCCAGATGCCCCTCCCCTTACCCTAGGTGCTGGCACAGAGCCTGGCCAACCAGAGGTATCTATATGCATGTGTTGAATGAATGAATGGGGCTTTCAGTGAGAAACCCAAGCAACTGTCTCATATCCTGCAGCAGCTCCCAGACTCCCAGGCAAGTTGACCTCTAGGATCAGATGAAGCAGGTCAAAGAGGGAGCGAGAGCGTCTGTGCTGGGGACGCTGTCCTCCTGGCTATGGGCTGCTTCCCTGACACTTCACACCCAAAACAAATCTCCGCTGGGCATCTAGAAGTGGCATCTTCTCCCCATCACTGCCATTGCTCCTGCGGAGACCGTGCTGGCCTCCCTCTTGGGCTCGTAATTCGGCATTCAGTCCATCTCTGATCCAGTCCCCTGTGCGGACTCCCTTTCTTTCGGAGGCACCGGCTCTCCTGCCGCACAATCCCAGGCAGCAGCACCAAGTCAGGAACCAGGGTGAATGAGCTCAGACTCCACACACGTGGTCCAGACTGCCACCCGTTGAAGCCTTCCATCGGGGCACTGGAACTTATCAGGAAGAAAGCAGGCCATTATTTCAGATTTTCAACCCTATTTCTCCTTTTTTCAAGATGTGGCCGTGAGGTGCTTCTGGGAAAATAGCAGACGTTACTGCAAAACAAACTTGGTAGAAAAATGCCAAATGAACCAAGATAATATCTTCAGAGTGATTACTTTTAGGAAAGAATTTATTCAAGGATGGATAAAACATTCTAGCTTATGATTATAAGAGTTTTATTAATTTTTTTTGGGGGGGTGAGTTATTGTAAATTGCTTTGTATTTATTTAAAGTAGTACTAAAGATCGTATTATAATTAAATAGCTATTTGAAGTTGCACTGAAGTATATTCTATGTACTAGAAATTGTACATAGGGATTACGTTCAATCTGATGAGCTTAAACAGAAACCAACACCTGTGATACCATCACCATCATTCAAGTAATAGACGGTGTTCATCAGCTTTCCATTACTGTGACAAAATACCAGAGATAACCAACTTAACAGAAGGAAAGGTTGATTTTGGTTCGTGGTTTCAGTCCATAGTTGCTTGGACCTGTCATGGCAAGTTACATCTTGTCAGGAACCTGTGGTACAAGCAGCTGCTCACCTTGTAGCAGCCAGGAGACAAAAAGAGAGAGGAAAGGGTTGGGGTACCAAAATCTCCTTCAAGGGCACCCCCTGATAACCTAACTTCCTTCTACTAGGCCCCAATATCCTGAAGGCTCTAGCACCTTCCAGGCTGGCAGCTAAGTCTCCAGCACATGAGTCCTTGGGGACATTCGAGATCCCACCCGTGGTGTCGATATGTCCAACACCTACAAGAGTTTCTTTGGTTCCCCACTACCCTGCACTTTTTTTTTTTTAAAGTGAAGACACTTAACATAAGACCCATCCCCTTAACAAATTTCATGTGCACAGTGCCTGGTTAACTATAGGAACTATGCCATATGCAGATCTCTAGAACTCTTCATAGAGCACAACTCAATGTTTATCCCATTGCTTTTTTAAAACCAATTCAACGAATAGACAATGATTTCCACCTTATTCTCTATCCAGAGCTTCTCCTTTGGAATTCTTGGCTTTGACATTGAACCTGACCTCCCATCCATCCTGGGTTGCACAAAAGTTTCTTTCTGTGATTGCCAAGGCTAAGAAAACCACTTCTAGGGGGTTCCAGGTTTTCTCAGCAAGCTCCTTTCCTGGATGTGGCAAGAGAATTACCTTCCGAGGGAGAAAGACTGGGTTTTGGTGGTAAATGTGCAGGTGTTATGCAGGTCACACCAGTGGGCAGCTGGCACCCCAGCTCTGGAATTCAGTTAGAGTTAAACTGTGTTCTTTCCATTACTCTGAAGCTGAAAAATATAGGTGTCCTATTATCCTGAAAAATTAGAAAGCAGGACCTGGCTTTGCATCATTCTCTGAGTGGTGTTCTCCTGGCCGACGGGCTCCTGGGTCCTGCGGCTCTGGTCCCCACCTGCCCTCTTTGCCCCATAGACATCTGCCTCTGTGACTCTGGTTAGCAAACTCCATGCTTCCCAAAATTTTCTCCTTGCAGTACATCCGACCAGAGGTAACACCTCTATAATCAAGCAACTTTGGGATGGTTCCTGCATAAGTAGGTTTCTATTTTATCTTAAAAAAAAAAGACTATATAACATAGTCTTCTGGTTTCACAGTTTCCAACAAAACTCATGTTGAAATTGAATCTGCTTTGTGTGATATGAAGAGGAAGGACCAGGTAGTACAGGGTGGGACCAGGTGGACCCTTTAAGATGATTAGGACGTGAGTACTCTGCCCTCTTGAGTGGATGAATCCCTTCATGGGTTAAGGGATTAATGGTTATCTTGACAGTGAGTCTGTCATAAAAGGCAAAGTGGCTCTTTTGGATGTGTCCTCGTCTCCCTGGAGTGTGCCCTGCATCACTCCAGGGCTCGGTAGAATCCCCACCAGTGAGAAGGACGTCACCAGATGCACCCATCTGATCTTGAACTTCCCAGTCTCTAGTATGAAGGGCCAAAATAAACCTCTTTTCTTAATAAATTATCCATCTCAAGGAATTTGATATAGCAACTAAAAAGGGACTAAGACACATGCTCATGTGTGTTTTGAGTAAAAATTTTTTTTTCTTCCTAGAGCTTGGAATCCATATGCCCGCCCCCCCCCCCCAGGAAGATGTGCTTAGCTGTCCCAAGGGCCTTGAGTAACCCTGGTGGCATTATCCCAGGGTACATTCTCTTCAGTTTGGGAAACCCAGGGCTCTGTGAGTCTTGTTATTCGCCATATTTTTAGTTCTTTTTCTGAATCTTCCAGATAATTAACTTACAGCCATTTCTAGTAATCAGAAATAAAATGCTCTACTTTCAAACACTCTTAACTTCGAGGGGTTGGTCTGGTGTTGGTTGTCACAAGCCCCTTTGGGTACACCCATCGCATTTGTGTGGGGAAGGGGCCATGCCCTACACCCACATGCGGCCTGGCTGGTCCATCCCAGGAGTTCCTGGGCATCCAGACTTGGCTTCTGCAGCCCTGCCCTCGGAAACTTTCGTGGGTTATGGCTTATGAAGGGTTCCGGAGAGTTCAGACGCAAATCGATACCATGCATTACAAGGAGAGCGTGAGCTAACAAAGGTGCTGGTGGGTCATGCATCTTAAAACAGCTTCTTGGGGACTTTAATTGTCGGGATGTTCAGGAGAAGAATATGACCTTATGGGGCATTTTCCAGAATAGAATAGTCTATATATTAAAAGGCAGCAAATGATTCATAACTGGTTAGCGGCTGGGCCTATGGGTCCGTGTTTCCCATGTGGATTTTTTTTTCTGCATTGCAAACTCTTACATTAAATTGTGATAAATGAAGAGTGGGGGCCACTCATACAAATCAATGACTCCAGTGTGTGTGTCATTAGCCTGAGAGATGCAGGCAGCGGTCAGTCCCATAAATCATGTGATGATCTGCTGTCTGCAACACGATGCAAGCAAGCAGGCGCATTAGGGAGGTTAAGGAATGAAATTAATCTGTGCATTTTCCTCTCCCCCCTTCCTCCTTCCCCATCACCTGGTCATACGGAAAGAATTAAAATCACATGATCCGAACTAAACCGGCTCCAGAACAGTAAATTGGTTAAGTTTGACTTCACCTTTCAACTTCGAGTTAATTATGTATTAGGGGATTAATTTATTCACAGGCACTGGGAAGGGAAATGGAGAAGAGGAGGAACCTGCCAGGCCTCTCATCCAGGTGCCAAGGTTATTAATTGCTCTGGCTGTGCCACAGGCTACCTGGGCAGAACCTGGGGTGGGGGACTGTAGGGTTGTCCACACACGCATTTGGTTCGGTCCTGCTCTGAGGATGAGCTGGTCCGAGGAAGGCTGCAGGGACCCCCCTGACCGTGATGCACAGGATGCCTGGGAAGCTACTTTGCTGGAGCCTCCTGAAGCCCAGGTTGGAAGGGGCCTTTGCACAGGGCATGTGCTCAGGGCCCACTTCAGATGACTGATGCCTCTGTCGGAGCCGCTGGCCTTGGCTCCAACACCTGCGATGCCAGGAAGCTCTCCGTGTGCAAGCTTGCCCATTTCACAGGCCCAGTTCCGATTTGCATGATGCACGAGGCCTGTGCTCACCCCCTGCCACCCTCACCCTGCAGACACCTGAGAACAGGGATCCTCTCTTTTCCAAGTGCCTCCTGAGCAAGTTCATTTGCAGGCCTCCCTCTCATGGAGACAGTTTCCTACTTCAGAGGTCCCTGGTCCCTTTGCTGTGATGTGGCCCCAGCTAGGTGAAACAGCTGTAGGTGAAGCAGGTCCCAGTGGGCCTTCTAGGGGTGAGAACTGAGGCGGAGAGGTGAGCTCCTTTCTCAATGCAGCTGCCTGGTGATGGATAAGCACCAGCACATGCAAAAACTCAGGGCCCTCATATAAAAAGAGAATTTCAGATTCTCTTGAACATCTGGAATCTGGCCACAGGTCTGACATTTTACTGCAGAAATGTTGGACCAGGGATGAGAAAAGGTTCCCACTCAAGAGGGGCACGAGCTCTCCCTGGCCAAAGTGCAACATCGAAACGGGGGCCCAAGGACTATCTCACTCTTGCTGCCCAATGACCTTCCTGTGACCCCCCCCACCTTAACCCAGCTTCCTGCTGCTCTCTCTTCCTGGGAGGGTCCCCCATCCCTGCCATGTGCACACTTTCTTCCCCCCTGTCTATGTCCTTCCTGGCCTTCATATCAAGTTCAGCTGGCTTATGAGCAGCTCTTCTCTGTTGGCTTATGACCTCTTCCCTCTGGAACTCAAACAGGATTCCTCCGCAGGATGTCATACAGCAGGCTGGGGCAGGTAAGAATGCCAGAGACGGACATCCCTGACCATATCTGAACCCTACTTGCCTAAGTGCAATTAAGGCCCAAAGCTCCCTGACCTTCTGTGTCACCCACCCCATGTCCGGGCCCCCTCCTGGCTCCAGGAGGCCTCCCTGGTTACGTTGTTCTCCGAATACTCTTCTCACTTGCTCCTCATTTTTTTTTTATTCTTTTGGGAAAGAAATCATACCAAAAAAGTACAAAGAAGAACCAAATACTTACTTCTCCAAAATTCAGAATTAAGAAATATTAGCTGGGCACTGTGGCGCCTGCCTGTCATCCCAGCGGCTCAGGAGGCTGAGGCAGGAGGATCGTTCAAAACCAGCCTCAGCAAAAGCGAGGCACTAAGCAACTCAGTGAGACCCTGTCTCTAAATAAAATTCAACATAGGACTGGGGATGTGGCTCAGTGGTTAGGAGACCCTGAGTTCAATCCCTAGTATCCCCCCAAACCCCAAGAAAAGAGAAATATTAACACTTGTCATATTTGACTCAGATATTTTAAATAAAATTGAGTCCCATGCCTCCCTGGGGAGCAGGCTCAGCTATACATCTACGGTCTCCACACCACCCCCTGGTTCCCTTCATTCTCTCTTTCCAGAGGTGGACATCGTTGTGATTTTATCACATAGCTTTCCAATCCATGCTCTCAATATGCAGGCACCCTTAAATTATATGTTTTACGTTTACATGAATGTGGTTAAGCCTCTTTCCCAGCAGCATTGCAGTTTTGAGGTCTTTCTGTACCTACACCTATAACTCCAGATCAGTCAAGTGGTGTTCTCTGAGGGGTCACTGTGCCTTTGATGGGCTTTCTGGTTTCCATCACCCCCAACCACGAAGCCCAATCAACACTGTGCTACTCTTCCAGGGCACATGAATGAGGTCTGCCCTAGTTGTTTCATTTGTTCTCCAGACACAGAGGGACTGAGACCCTCTGGGGGCTTGTAAGGATCATGTGTGACGGATTCTCCGCAGAACTTCAGCCAGTCCCTCCATCGTTTTGCCCTGGAATGTGCAATTGTATCTTTCCATCAATTCCCCGAAGAGACTGTCATGGGGTGGGCACAGGAACCCCCTCTAGCTGCCTATGTCCCCACATGGAAGCCCCAGGGAGCCCCAGCCCACGGCCTGCTTATCTCAGGCCCATTAAACCTCTCACTTTGTATTTCCTAATTCCTTTAAGAAATCCCCAACCTGTCTCCTTAGATAGAAATAAAATAAATGTAATATCTATTGCTATCGCTTAAACACAAATTATAGTATTTTTTATTAAATACTTTGTTGTCAAATGCTTGACATTCCTCATAATAGATAAAAAAAGCAACTAAAACTAGTTATTTTCTGTTACCTTAGAGGCTTGCAAGGTAGTTTGTATTGTATTTACTTGTTATGTTCTGCTTGTCGCATTTCATTATAAGCATGTGAATTATTTTCCCTATTAAATTAAAAGGCAATCTCCCCTCCCCCAGCTACCCTTGAGCTTTTATAAGAGGTGAAGGTCTAGAGATGGGGCGCCTGCAGAAGCCATCTGGTGATCAGAGTTACAGACCCTCCTTCAGGGCATCAGCCCTGCCCTGGCATAGGCCAGCCCCCCCACCCCAGCTTGGAGATGGGGTCAGCGTAACCTCCCCCAGAGAACTGAGCCTATAGAGAAAGACTACTTGCATCATTTAGCATGGATTTTTCTCCTGTCATCTTTACAGCAACCCTGTAAGGTATCAGGTTGGGTCTGTTGTACCCATTTTTCAGATGAGGAATCGGTTCCCAGAGAAAGAGTTTCTGAGTTGTGGTCGGGACAGGGTGAGAGTTCTGTGTCCCCCCAACCCCACCTCTCTACCACCACCATCACCCACACTCCTGTTGAGGACAGGCTGCTGCGTGGCTGGGAGGTTGTCTGATCATTTCGTGCACAATGCCTTGTTTAATCCTCATGACAGTTCTTTGAGATAGCAGTATTGTGACCCTTCTTTTGCAGTTTTTATGAAGCTTAGTTGTGTAGCCCAAAGTTATAAGAGCAGGGGTTCAGCCCCAAGCTGTCTCACTTTAGAGCCCTATTTAGGAGCAGCAAGAGGTGTGCTAGTCAGCTGACCAAAATACCTGACACAAACAAAGTGCTGGAGAAAAATTCCTTTTTTTGTTTGTTTGTTTGTTTTTCTTTTATGTACCAGGGATTGAACCTAGGGACACTTAACCACTGAGCCACATCCCCAGCCCTTTTTCTTTCTTTTCTTTTTTTTTTTTTTTTAATTTTGAGACAGGATCTTGCTATGTTGCTGAGGCTGGCCTCAAACTTGCAATCCTCCTGCCTTAGCCTCTGAAGTTGCTGGGATTACAGGCACACACCAATGTACCCCACAAGGAGGAAAGATTTTTTTTTTGTCACTCATAATTTCAAAGCTCTCCATCCATGGTCAACAGGCAGCAAGGCAGAAACATGGTGGAAGGGTATGGTGGAAGAAAGCTGCTCCGTTCATGGCAGACAGGAAGCAGAGAGAGACAGAGAGGGGAAGGGCCAGACACAACAAAATATCCTTCCAGGGAACCCCAGTGACCTGTTTCCTCCAAATAGGCCCTAATTCCTAAAATTTCCCCCACCTCTTATAATTCCATTAAATCAATAATACATCAGTGGATTAATCCAGTGATGAGGTCAGAGCTCTTATGAACCCACTACTTCCCCAAAGCCCCACCTCTGGCCATTTCTACACCGGGGACAAAGCCTTCAACACACGAGTCTTTGGGGGCACACCTCTTATCTAAACCATAGCAAGGAGCTTCTGACACTCTGGGGTCACAGTCTTCTTTGAGACCCAAATCCCTGAAATCCACCACCCCCATCCCAGGGAGCATACATTTCCCATGTGAACAGTTTATCTATCACTTTATGGGCTTCCCAGACTGTTGGAAGCCCATCTACAGATCCATACAGATCCCTGTGTTCCAGGTCAGAGACCTCCCACTTGGGAGTTTGGAATAAGCTCTTTTTGTTGTTTATCCAGCCTCAATTGAAACCTGACCAAATGCTGTCTCTCCGGCCCCTGCCTTTCTTTTCTAAATCCTTTCAGGCAGCTGAGACTGACCAGACAGAATTTGAAATGGGTCCAAGTGTAACTGAAGAGAGTGGCTTCTTTCAGTGTTGAGCCAAGACCTGATTTACTCTGAGTTCTTTAGGGTTTGGAGGGTAATAGGTCTGTTCTCCCCTCAGCTACTCCAGCACTCTCTCTCTCTCCTGTCACGACATTTCTTTGCAAGAAGCTCTCACACTTTCAAGGTCACCGTCAAGGCTCAAAGTTGTCCTGCCAAGAGCCCAGACAGGTCTGGTGTTTGGCAGAAGGGCAGGAAGGCTCAGTTTGCTCATCCGTAGAATGCAAAGAACTCTTTCCAGGTACTGCCATCTAAACGAAAGGGCTGTGACTCCTTTATATCAAAGGACCTCATACGTTTCTATTTCTCCTTCTCCCTACGCATTTTGCCTGTGGGTCCCTGGTGTGACCTATTCTTGCTGTTTAATCTTACATAGAACATTCTCCGGATTCCTGCTATCTTGATATGTCTTTCAGCACCAGCCACTCCATCATCTGAAAGCTTTGTAGTAGTACAGCAACTCTCATCCAGGGCTGGCTTCCCTAACACAAATGCTTCCCAGAGCTGTGCTGATAACACGCGGCAGTGCGGGGAGAAAGGGAGCTGATAAGGCCACAGGCGCATCAGAAAATTATGCTTCCTAAACATAGCCGCCACCTGACTCTGGAGCCAAAGCAAAGCGCTAGAAAAAGTCCAACAGGTACCTACGGAGGGGGAGGATCAAAGAAATCCAACTTGAAATTTAGGGGATGGAGAAGAGGAGGCCAAACAAGAAGTTTATGGTCCTCAGAATGGACTTTGTCAGGGTCCCCAATTGCCACCAAGGCTGCAGTGATGAATGTATTTTTTCTCCCAGGCCAATAGATATAAGAGCAAGGGAAGTTGTGAATGGGAAAGAGGAGGCCTCTGCTCCCTCCTCACGTGGGAAGCCCTCGTTGGCAGTGAAGTTCCCCCCCACCCCCAATGGGGAGAGGGTCCTGCAGAGCCCCGGAAAGTGGAAGAGGCAGCAGCCCTGAAGGAGGGTTCTTCTCCCCAAGGCCAGCACAGTGGCACAGTGGTCCCCTGGGATGTGGCACTCCCTTGGAGAACATCTTGATGCAGATGAAGGGCGCTCTATGAATCAATAAATCATAAGTCTGTTGGACAGCACTTAGATAGGTAAATGCATGTATGTTATTCACTCAGCGAACCTTCCTAAAAAAAGATAATACACTCCATATCTCACCGTGCTGACATATTTCAATTCAATTGATAATGGGTCAGGATTGAGCAAAGCTGAGAGAGTGAATTACCTTTTAGCCATCCCTTCAAGTTTCGGGTTGCCGTCACCAACAAAATCAATGTCGAAGGAGTCTTGTCTCAGGCAATACCTACAGTGACTCCTAATGAAATAAACCATTCAAGCCTTTTAATCAGACCACCTGCCTAAAAGGAAGAAGCCATCCAGGAGGAGGCTGGGGACTCGGGGGATCTATTTTCCTCTCACCGGTCAACGCATGAGTGATTCTTTAATTGTAGTAATGATGCGCTTACCCTGCACCCAGACACTCGGGCAGCAGGAGGTAGCAGTCCTCTGGGGCAGAGGGTTGGCGTGACCTCAGCTGGGCTACACAGGTCTCTGAGCAGGGCTGCATCATCAGGAACTGTGAGAGTGCCTCCAGGTTAGGGGCCTGTTTCGCTCCCAGACGTGTGATAAATCTCTATTGAAAGAAAGCCCTGCACTCAATGAGGCCCTGTTCTCTATCAGAATTCCAGGGTCAGCACTGCAGACCCAGGAGCTGGCTGCACATGCGACACTAATGGGTTCCACTCCTCTATCTCTTGCTCTTCCCTCCTCCCCTACTGCATTCCCTCTACAAAAAAAAAAAAAAAAAAAAAAAAAAAAAAATAGTTAGTATCTCTTTAAATATATTCAGATGTTGGGAAGCTCCAGGAAGTCTGGATTTATCAAGATTAGTCTAGAAGCTCTCTGCAAAGTTCCCCTTTGGGGTCCACTTATCCCTGGTGGGATGCTTAGGTGGTTTAGGTTGCCTTTGGGGACCACCCTCTGATTTTTCTTTGGAAAAATCTCCCTCTCAGCCTTGAGCCTTGAGTGTGCTCTTCCCTTGGATGTACAGGGGACATAGGATCCAGCTCATTCCCTAACCAAACTTAGCTTGCCAACCAGATTGACACCCAGGACTCTTGGGGTGACTAACAGAGACAAGGCACACTTCTCTCTTTTCAATAAAAAAAAAATGTGAACCTGCAGAATGTGCCTCTGGTTGTCCACCAGCAGAGCAAGAGCCCATGGGAAGGTGACCTAGGAAGCTGAGCCAAGAGGCTGGCGCAGGGATCTCAAGCCCCATGATCATGAGCGGGGCTCCTGTGTCCAGGCACACTCAAGAAGACCTTTGAATTCTTCTGCTGGTGAGCCCCAAATTTCCCTATTCACTTTGCCCAGTTAGATTGGGGTTTCCCTCCCTCTCCCTCCCTCCTCCCCCCCCCTCTCCTTTCCTTCCTTCCTTTCTTCTCACTGGCAATCACAGCATCCTAGTGAATTTCTCCCTCCCAGAAGGTAAAAGCCATGAATATCAGGAAGTAAGGCTTCCCAGAAATCCACTGCAAAAAAAGCCCTGAGTGGCCACAGCATCAATCCATGAGGTTCTGATTTCTGAGTATGCAAAAAAAAAATATATATATATATATTTTTATAAAAGCCTTTAAATAATCACCAGGGAAGAGCAAAATGCACAGATGGGAAAAGGCACTTCTCTTCTTAGAAAGCAAAATTGAAAAGGAGCCACCTGAGTAAGCTGGTCACACTGTGTGGCTCCTGATCCCTGGAGTCCCGATTTTCTCATGGATCATGACGGTGGAACCAGGTAGGAGTTCCTGCTGTCGATAACTTTGATGAAGTGCCAATGTGCCTAGAATGGCCGAGGATGAGCTTCTCAGTAGCCAGCTCTCTCCACCTCTGCTCTCCAGAGACCTCTGAGGCCTCTGGAGTAGATCTGTTCATATTCTGGATAATTGGATCCACAGAGATGTCATAGAAAGAACCAGACAATAAAGAACGTTAGAAAAAAAAAAAAGAAGGTCAAGTCAATGATGTCCAAATTCTCCTCTCCCTTGGATCTATATGGAGGCTGCCTTGATGTCTAAGCACTCAGACCTTAGCAACTGCCCCCCACGCCCTGCCCTCTGTTGGGGGGCAGGGGGTCAATGCCAAACAGGGCTGTTGAGAGCCACAGAGACACAGCCTCAGACCACACGCTTTCTGCAGGATCTCCAAGTAGGAAGCTGGTGGGGTGCCCACCGCCCTTTGTCTACCATGGTGATGAATGGTTGTTGACATGACTAAACAAAGGTATTATTAGTAGATTACATCTGAGAGCCTGGTCTCGTGTAGAAAGAGGGCAACAAGGAGCCGTGGGCCTTGCTCGACTCCCAATTACTCCACAAAAGCCTAAACCACCAGGTCAGGGATAAAAGTGAATAAATGTTTCTAAATTCTTATCTTAAACACACTTAAGCTTAAAGCTATTTAACTGGGGCTTTAAAAGCATGTGAGCTTCGCGGAGCCCAGCTACCTGCCTCCTTCTCTTGCTCTTATTTTTGCTTTTATCCTTTTAGTCTTGAAGAAGCCTAATTAGAAGCTTGAACAGGGCTCTCTCTCCCTGCCCTTAAATCAGTAATTGGCTTCAGTGCAGAGACTGTCAGGAAATTAACACATCACAACATGACAGCTGTTAATTTTTTCTCCTTATTTGTCATATGAATCACCGCTGATTTGCCGGAGTGCATAACAAATTAGTGGGCTGTAATCAGCGGCCTCTCTTCTGTGAGCTGCACCTTCTCTCTCTCTCTCTCTCTCTCTCTCTCTCTCTCTCTCTCTCTCTCTTTCCTTTCCCCCCTCTCTCTTTTTTCTCTCTCTCCCCCTAAAGTCCATTACTTCACTGCTTCAGCCGAGATGACTGTTCCTAGGTGTGTCAATGTCAATAAATCAAAATAAGCAAATGCTAAAAGCACAAGAAGCTCTTTAAACTTTGATGAAGGCTTTTAGTTACATTTTTAAACTTACACTCATAACTGGAATCTTTTTTTTTTTTTAAATTGTCACTCCCTGGTAGTGATAGACTGTCAGGTTTCCAGTCATTTCCTCATCCGACGTGCCAGGGGAAGGTGGAACTCCAAGTGTCATTTGCACAAGTTCTGGCTGAGAGGAGGTGGAGGAGGTGTGAAGGGAGGCGAGGGGAGGGGTGGTCAGACGGAAGGTCTTTCTTTGCCACGTGAGAGAGAGGCGAAGGGAGCAATAGGAAGGAAACAGGACAGGAAGAAGCGTCGTAGAATCTGGGACTCCATCATCCCCAACACGCTAACTTGACCCGTCATCCACTGCGTATGGATCATCTGGGAAAAAAAAAAGGTGTGAGCCTTTGTTCCTATGTCTTTGTAATGGCAACTGGGGCTACCAGGAACAGTTGTGGATTCTGGGACTTTTTTCCTAACTCAGCCGAGCAGACATGCCATTGGTGGGTCCTGCACCCGACACTGTGGCCTCTGGGAGGGAGGGGGTACAGAAAGGCGGGAGGAGCCGAGGGGTGGCTTCGCAGTGTGCATTTCTGTTACGGATTCTGAGATTTGACGAACGGGTCTATGTTCTCTGCATTTTTACTGTGAACGTGAAAGAGAGAGGGAACTTTCTTTTTCCTTCTCAGTCTGGATCTTTCTGGGCTGTGAAGTCCTTACCTTTCAATCTGGGTCCAGTGAGCAGTTGGTGGCAGCTTCAATGGAAGCGCAGCCTCTCAGGGCTTTGTTGCCGGGTTCTCATGGATATTATAGACGGATGTCAAAGATCAAGGTGAGAATATTTCAGGGGCAGATATCTCCTTTCATTTCTTGTCTCCTCCACCTACTCACTCATCTATCTACTCATTCACCCTTCCGTTCACCCATCTACCCATCCATTCATTCATCCACCCATTGACCCATTCACCCGTCTTTCTATCCATCCATCCACCCATCCACTCACCCATCCTTCACCCACCCACCCATCCATCCGTCAACCATTTGTTCATCCATCCATTTGTCCATCCATGCATCTATCCATCTACTCATTCATCTTCAGTGAGCTTTGCATGTAGCAGCAGGTCATGTGTCCAGCACACGGACAAAAGGGACAGAGAAAAGGAGCAGAGGATGGGTGTGGGAAAAGCTAAGCTGTTTCAAGATAGGACACTTGAAAAAAAATCACAGCATTGGACTAATAGTCCTTAGACCCAGCCCCTCTCCTGCTATCCCGGGATGGCCCCCTGGGAAAATATAGAGGAAGAAGGTCAAGGTTTTGCTTCTTTGGGCATAGCCATCAACAGATTATGGTTATACTGTTCACCATACTGGCCTTCAGGTACCTTTATGCTAAGAATGTCTCTAATGACTCTCTCCTGCTGGATTTTAATTTGGTCCCTTGAAAACTGAGTTTAGTTCCGATTACCCAGCACATTGCCATGTGTTAAGACACTGTTTAGACTTCAATTCAATAAATTAGGGCCCCGGCCCTTCAGGAGTGTGCACTGCTTAGAAAAACTGGTCTTTTTAAAAGTGTCTTTTTTAAAAGAAAAACTTTCAACACTCAGTACAGGGAATACAGCCTCTGCCAGCTATTCTTTCCCCTTCCTGAGAACTGAGATGTCCCATTCTAAGAGTCACAAAGCTACGATTCTAGTGTCAGCCATTTGCCCATGTGAAGGCCACCAACATCTTTTGGAAATAAAATAATTGTATTTTCTTCTTTTCATTTAAGATAATTAACCTATGTTCTGCTAATACAGTTTAATAAGATGTTTTATATAAATCTCTGTTGAGAAAGTTTCTCTTTCATACCATTTTTATAAACTCAAAAAGGACTTTGGAGCCAAACAACAATTTTATAATTACTCTGCCAAATCCTTATTTAAGACAAATATCATCTACCCATTTCATGAAGCGGAACAAGTTTCCTGGTAGAGATTTAGCTTGACCGTGGAGTAGCATAAGCTTCGTGGGTGCCGAGGTTGTGGAAGTTTTGAAATTCTGCACATTCTGCAGGAGTTTTGAAACTGTACCATAGGCTGGGCCCACTGGGTCGGGAACACCTGGTTGGTCTAGGGGGGCCCCTATGGGAGTGGGGCCCATCCATTCCCATGGCATCCTCACTTCCTGACCACGCCATAGGCTGAGCAGCTTCCCTCTGCCACACCCTTCTGCCATGACGTCCTGCCTCATCTTGGGCCCAGAGCCATGGAGTTGGCTTTCTATAACCATGAGCTCCAGATAAGCTTCTCCTTTTCTACACCGTTCTTGTCAGGTAGTTTGGTCCCAAGATGACTAACACAGTATGAATCCAGGGGACCAGTGAATCCTACAGCCCACTGGCTGGCTTTGCAGGACAAGCCCACACCACTGGCACGTCTAGGGCATCTGCTGACCTCGCTGTTCCCCGACTGCTGCTGTCCCTGACCTCCAGTCACCTGCCTCCAGGTGCTCTCATTCCTGTGTGTGCTGGGCCCACCTTTCCAGGACCACTTGATTCCCTTTTGTTCCTCTCCCCTCCAAATTGCTAGATGGAAGCCCTGTCCCTGATGAACAGGTCTCCTCAAATCTACCTTCTCTATCCAACGTCCTTGTTCTGCTGTAGCTGAAGTCAAGGTCTTGGTGGTGCACTTTAGGAACAAGCTTCCCCTGTCACGTTCTAGGACGGCATATCAAGATCAGGAGGTCGTGTCTTCTCTGCTTCCTTTTTGAAGTCTACCGCTTACTCCTGCAACCCCCTGGCTAGGCGAACCTTTCTCTTATGATTTCTGGCATTTAGCCATTACCCAGACACTTTCCTCCTTCGTCAGGTGCCAGCATCTCCTCCTACGTGCCACCAGACACATTGTTGTCACTGGGGGCTTCTTCATGCCTAACATAGGTTACCTATCACTTATGGCTGAGGTCACACAGGTGACCGGCCCACCTGGTCATCTCCATAACCTGTATCTCACCCTTCTTTGGCCAGCCAAGTTCCTGGCACCCCCCAGTTGAACTGTCCCTTCCTCCAGAAACAACTCTCAGATGCGGAATGGTAGAAGCATCACATTCTCTGGCCCAGTGTCCTGTCTTAGTTGTCTTCAAAGTTTTCCTCATTTAAACTCTTCCTTCTGTTTTCCTGGGATCTCCGGGTCCTGAGTGTCAATATGATCTCTTTTACTAGCAATGTCTCCACCTTTGTTCCTCCTCCAGGTCTCCATGGACTTGTGCTTCAACCCTTCTAGCATGAGTTCTTTCATTGTTCATTTCCTACTGTGGCCACCCCCAGACCCCCAGACCTGAGTAAATCCGTCCTTCTTCCTCCTTTCCTTCCACTTGGGGTCAGTGAGGATCAGTGGAGACACATCACATATTCTTTTGCAAATTGGAGACCCTACAAACACAAGGTATCATCAGGCTGAAGTGAGGGCTCAGTACTGATGGCTCCTTTTCTGAGTTTTCCGACCGAAATTTCTCTTTAGGACAGGAAACTATTTTGAGTGATTATTTCAAAGCTTCTCTATGGTTTCACAATCTTCCAGCTCCTATGTTTCCTCCTATTCTCTTCTTCCTCCCTTCATCACAGGGTTAAACCCCTTCCCACTCTCTTCTCACCTTTACTCAGATTTAGCCTCCTTCCACTCCTGTTCCCTGAGGGACATGGCTGGAGGGATTCTCTCTTTCTCTCCTACATTGTGACTTGCTCTACTCCTTCCTTTTAACAATTAACAATTAAATAGACTTAAATATCTTCCAAATAAATAAATGACCTTTTGCCCTATAACCATCTAAGTTTCTGACCTAGTTTTCTCTTCTTTCTGTCCCCACTTCCTCCCTCTCCATTCATTCTTTAACTCAACTATGGTTCGGCTTCTGAGTCCTTCATCCCTGGGAAAATCCCCTCGCCAACATGGTCAGTGCGCTGACACACTAAGATGCTGTCCAATTCTTAGATAACCTGATTTTTTTTGCATAAGCACAAGGTTATAACAACCTGAAAGTTTGACCTAGCAGACACCAGACACCATATCCTCCTGGGATTGGTGTGTGTGAGTGTGTGTGTGTGTGTGTGTGAGAGAGAGAGAGAGAGAGAGAGAGAGAGAGAGAGAGAGAGAGAGAGAGAGACCATCCCTTTTTGGCCTTCTTCATAGACTTCTTACTATCCCTCTCTCCACAAAATAAGACTTGCTTAGGATTTTACTGCTTCCTATCTATTTTCTGTAGGCAAACTTGACCTGACCTCTTTGCTTCAAATATGACCTGAAATCTAAACTTTCTGGGCATCCAATCTTAGGAGCATCCCCAAGGTTAACCCTATATGTCTCCATATCCTCATCTACATTGGGTTCTTCAAGTAGGGATCACCCAGAGTTCTCCCTGGGTTCCATCTTCTCCAGTACAGCCAAATCTGTCCACTCTTGCCATTACTACCGCCATGACCCACGATCCCCACTCTCCCTTTCTCTCCCTTAACCAACACAACAGCTTTCTCTTTGCTAGCCTCCATACATCTCCCATAATGAAGCCAGAATCCTCTTTCTCTAAGCAGATTCGACCTCATGGTGCGCATGCACAGGCACGGCTCCGTAGTGGCTTCATCCTTGACAGGGCTTCCAAGGACTTTCATTATGGGACGCACTTGCCTCACTAGGGTGGGCCATCATTTTCCACCCCATAACACACGTCATACTGCCGAAACACTGAACTCATTTAGTCCCTTGAAAGTGCTAATTTTTCTCTTCTGCCTGGGACTTTGTTGCCTCTGCCTAAGATAACTTTGCCTACACACTGACCCCTGAGCCTAAAGCTTCAGTGTTACTCCCTCTGTGCAACCCTCCATGATATATGCCTGTACTCTTCCAAACCCAAGACCCAGAGCTTAGGGCCTTAGTTCCTTTCCTGTGTTAGCACAGTAACCAGAAATGGCAGCTTACACCATGCGACTCTGCTGTGTACACCGGTCCCCACCCCAGGAGTACAGCACTCTGTGTCATTGCAGAAGTTATATTATACTCATGCCTAGAGTTCTGGTGTGAAGCACCATGCCTGGCCCAAGTTCCCTGGATGGGTTGGGTCAGGTCAGCCAAATGCCTCAGTAATTAGCTTCCACAGTGACAGCCGTGGGCAGTCACTGAAAATCAATCTCTATCTTGGGCTCTATTGTTTGGATTTAAATGTAGAACCTGAACGTTTTTCAGTTTTGATTTTATTTAATTTTCTAGGACAGCTGGGTATGGGAAAGTACCTCTATATCCCTCCCACCCCACCCCCGCCCCCAATATAAACTTATAAGTACCTAGGGTTTTATTTCTCTCTGCATGCAGCTAACTAGCTGGTAATTTCAATCTCTCAACAGATGTTTGGCCCTGCAATTGACCCAGCTGGGCTGTGCCCCAGGGCGACCAACCCTCACACATTTCTAAACCCACCCCTGGTATTCTGGAGAAGGCCTCTCAGTTAGGATTCTTTTCAGTTCATCTGTTCCTGAAACCCTGGAGCCTACAGAGGGAAAAATCTGAGAAATGATTTCCAGACTGGAGCCGAGAGAAGTGAGGTTGGATGGAAGGAGGGAGAAAGTCAGTTATTGGGCAACATCAAAAGTCAGTCCGTGCTGTCGGCAGAAATAAACAAAAGACACACAAAAGTCAAACAAGCAAACATGCTCTGGGCAGACCCAGACCACCCACTTTGCTGAATGGAAGATTCACTCCACCATGACCCCACCCTTCTCTGCTCTCCCCCGAGGCACAGAAGGCTCAGAGAGGGGCACTGGCAGCCGATCCAGCAAGAGGTCAGGGGTTGGGAAGTTCCCTGTCTAGTTGCCTCAGTTTCCCCCTTAGGTAGAGCACAGGTTTTTCCCTTCACTCATTTACCCTGCTGATTCTCAAACAGGTGGCAGCAGATCTGTGTCTGTGGGGAAGGGCCACCTTCTTGGAAGAGGTGTCTTATCTCTTTTAGAATTAAAAACAAATGATTATCTTCCTATTCAACTTGAGACAAAGTTAAGTCCAATTAAGGCATCTGGCCTCCTTAGGGAGCACAGAGATGGAGTCCTCATTAGCTCCTGCAGCCACTCTTGGGGGAAGGAGAGAAGGGGTGGGTGATTTCACTTTATGTACTCGTTCTTATTTTTTCTATCTCACTCCATCAGAATGCAGGGGTAGAGACTTGCACATTTTGTTTATCCCTGTAGCTCCAAAGCCTAGGACTGGACCTGGCACATGCGGCGTAGCTCTCAGGTGAACTGATAGATGAAAGAGAAGATGAGCGATGAATGAATGAATGAACATAAGCCCCACAGGTCTGGGAACTGTGATTAGGGCATCCTTGCATCTCCAGTGCCTGAGACACAACAGAGGGTCACTGAATATTTGTTATGCAGTGTTTATCAAAACAAACATAAATGAAAAGAAAAAAAAAATTTTGAGTGAGCTTTTGTAGATCAAGGGTCATGTTTCTCAATTGAGACCCAAAGCCCAGGGCAGGAGGGAGAGATGCTTGCAGTGTCTGAGCTAGTGAGCTGCAAGGATATGGCCAAGGTATGATCACTGAGCCCCAGATAAAGGCTCTACCAGTGTCTCTCACCGGTATCTGTTTCAGAAGGGTGACACCCTGTGCCCACCCAGGTGGCCAGTCTGGAGTTCAGGCCCTAAGATGGGTCCTTCAGAGCCTTCCAGCAGGAGGGCAGAGATGTTTCCTGTTAATATTGCAACCTCATTGCTCTGCTTTATTCTGAGCACCTGGCCCCAAATGCTCACTTGCTGGCACGTGTCTGGATTGTGGACAAAATGAAGCCTGTATAGGTGTCACATGAAGGCCAAGGTACAAGCATAAGAAGTGTTGCTCCCTTGCCCAGAGAGGCTCCGATGACCTGGCTTTGGCTCATGGCACTTAAAAGAGTCACGGACGCTTTTGACAACTCAGAATGATGGGTGAACCCTCAGGAAGGTCACCTCTCCCTCCAGGCCATCCCAAATGCTCTCCCAGAAGCCTTTGCTGCTCTTAGCACTTGGGTGATTCACCCCTACTCTGTGAGGTGCAGCCCTCTTCTGCGTCTCCAGACACTTCCCATTGCCATCTGGCTCTGGGTGCTTTAGCCCAAGTACAATGCTTCTGATGTCCTTGAACTTGCTGTGTCCAATATAGTGCCTGGCTCCTGAGGAGCACCCAAGAAATATTTGGGGCAAGTGAACAAGGCCCCCTGCATCTTTAGGAAAAGGGAATCAAAAAGAAACCAAAGATGCTGCATGAGAGGCTCAGGGGCCATAGGGCCAAAGGTAGTGAAGGCATAGGACAAGGCCCTGGGTGACAAGTGGGAGATCCAGGTGTCCCCGTTCTTGGCCTCAGGACCATGAGGCCACTGGACACAGTGAGGCTGACTCCTCATGTCTTCCCTGTTGTCCAATCTCCCTGATTAGGTCACTTTCCATATTGCATAAAAAGAGCTAAAGAAGAGATTTAAACCCAATAACAATTAGCTATCCAATCAAGCACTTGGTACACCCAGTAGCACCAATCAGCCTGGCCCATCTGAACCGAGGCTGAGACCCTGAGCTAGCCCTCAGGAGGCCAACCTAGTGGGATGCAGACACAGAAAGAGGCTCCTGCATTTGTCCTCCGTGCGAGCCTTCCTTCACCTTTTTCCTTCCCTACCCCCTTTCCTCCTCCTTGAGGCCAGTTGTCGGTGCCCATTTGGGATTTTTGAGAAGTGGCCTCTTGAGAAGGGAATTCGCATGGAGGCGTTTGCTAGCCAGTGCTCACGGAAGCTTCATCTATGGCAGAAGAGGAAGGGAAGAAGCAGGATTGAGCCAAGGTGGAAGTCGGGCTGCCAGCCCACCCCCAGGGAAGGTCACAGGTAACCCTGCAGAGAGTCCAGGGATGACCCTCAGGACTGGCCAGCTCTGGGAGACGGTGCTGGCAGACTTTCACACGCTGCACGCCATTGCCTGGGACAGCAGTGGGCCTCAGGCAAGTCTGTGGTCTTCAGCCAAGGCACTACTTAAGGGAGCTGAGGGCTGTCTTCTGGGGGCTCTCCCAGCAGCTGGGTGTGTAAGTCCTCTCCTCTCCAAGAAAGAGCATCTGGACAGCTTGTCCCAGCATCCTCCACATGGGGGCTGAGTGGTGCGGTCAGAGGGGTATCCTGAGGGGCCAGGAGAGAGACTGGACTTGATATAAAGAAATGAAAAGGAATAAAACTGGAATTAACCAATGTGAATTCTTCTCCTATTTATCCCTTTTCTTAACTCTAACACACTCATCATTCCTGGCTGAGTGAGGGGAGGAAATCAAGTGTCAGATTTAAGACTATTCTATTTCAGTGTCCACACTCAGACTTCCAGTCCAGAAGCCCGTCCTCCTCATTGTTCAGAATGGAGTCGAGGCCCGGCGGGGGGGAAGGCAATGGCTGAGGGCCACATGGCAAGTCAGTGTGGCACCAGGAGCAGAACAAGCATCTTTAGGACAAAGGAATCAGAAAGAAACCAAAGATGCTGTATGAGAGGCTCAGGGGCCATAAGACGAAAAGTAGCTCCTGGGAGCCCTAGAATATGACTTCCAGGGAGACAACAAAACCTGGACAAGCTAATGCCATTCCAGATACATTAACTCGCAATCCCCAGGAAGCGCACACTGCCCATGAAGGAAGAGGACGCTCCCCTCTCCACCAGCACTAATAACCATGGTTAATCCTCATCCCCATAAAAGGCTCTCGCTCATGCGTCTGGAGAAGCTTCATCAATGTCAGCACAACGGCCCAACTTACCTGGTTTCTGGCAGAGGGACTCGGCTCTGATTTAGAGCATTGACCATTTCCTACCAGACCAGGGCGGAGCAAAACCATCTTTTTAGCTTAAGCCTTGTAGATGATGACCTCTGTCCACACCCAACACTCCACACCTAACCCTGTGACGTTCTCGCACTTTCACAAAACACAATTCAAGTCAATGAGCCTTTCATGAGCTCAGACTGAATGCTCAGGATTGTTCTCAGGCCACAGGGAAGTAAGAGAAGGAAAAGTCAAGGTTGTTGCCTTTGGCCCAAGAGGCAAGAAACCCAGCCAGCCAGCGATGGGAGAGACTCACCAAGAGGCCAATAAGATACCCCGAGCGTATATTCCCACACCCAGGGTCAAGTCCAAGCCATTCAGGGTGGGTCAGAAGGGAGGCTGTGGGTAAGGCTTAGGAATGGGACATTGTCCTCACCAGTAGTGTAAGGGTCTCAGACAGAAGGACAAGGACATCTACTGGGAGAGGTGACCCAGACCCTTGGGCTCCTCACTTCTCAGCAGAGATCAAGTAGACAGGTAAGTCACATTGAGGAAGTCATAATTTGGACTAATATTGCTTAAAAGAACACCTCCTCAGCCCAGGGAAAGGCTTCTCTCTTTGGAGTCCAATTATGAGTGGCCACTCTAGAGGACAGATTCCTTAATGCCCCCCCCCCCAGCACCCGGAGGTTTTCAGAGGACATGCAGAGGGAGGTGTGTAGTTCATGAGGACCCCACACACTCTGGGCAGGTCAAGGCTGTAGACAAAGACATCAGGGAAAGAGAAGAAAAATCACCCAGGTGGGATGTCCACACGGTAAACATCATATTGGTTGCAGCCCTGAGGGAATCGAGGCCACCAAGGATGAGAGTCAATGATAGCATTTGTTCTCTGAAACTTCTGGGTCATCCCTGGATTCTCCATGGCCATAGGAACATCTAGTGTTTATGTTGTCAGGCCACCAATCCAGGAAAATGCCTTCTCTGGACTGCCACAAAGGTGGTCAGCATTGCATGCCCACAGGCACCAAACAGGCCAGGAGTAGCCCAGGAGGATGGCCAAAACCTTGCCCTTCTTCATGAGATCACCAATAGTTGCAATCTCAGGGCTCCCTCCTAGCTTGTATGGAATAGGACAAAGCAAAAAAGTATGGTTTCTATATCATAGTAGCAAAGAAACTCAATGGCTAGATGAACCTTGTTGGGAGATGGAGAAGAGCAACGTTCCTCACCAGGTGAACAATGGAACATAGGGGCCATGGCTGCTGGAAAACCAGTGGCTACTACTGGATCCCTGGGCTCTCCCTTTACCAGAATATGCTCTTCATGGTGACATTGGTGCTAGCAACAAATATTTCAGAGACTAGGCAAGAATGTGTGACTTGCTTTGTGAACGAAATGCAACAGAAGTTCCTTATGTTACTCCCAGGTGAAAGTTTTTAAAAGACAGTTTGTACATGTCCTTCTTGATGCCCTGGGACCCAGAAACTCTCCTTGTTTTGAACTGCATTATCAATTTGAGACTGCTATGAGCATGATGAGGAACAGATGCCCCCCCCCAGCATTGACTTAAGATGTATTTGAAGCCTGAGGGAGAGAGAGTTTTAAGTTCTTGAATTTTTAGTGTTGTTTGTTATGGCAGCACGATCTCTCCTATCCTGACCAATATACCACATCTCTGCTTGAAGATCTTTAGTGGTTTCTGTCACAGCCATAATGCAATTTCAGATCCTTTCCACGATCTACAAGATTTGACCTGCCTTCCAAACTCATCTTCCCTGGCCTTGCCTTGCTCACTTTTTTCCAGCCACACAGTCTTTCTGTTCTTCAAATATAACAAGCTCATTCCTGTCCCAAAGTCTGGCAATTGATATTATCTCTTTCTGGAATAATTTCCTTTCTGACACTCAATCACAAGTGGCTCCAGATGCACCTAGATGCTAGTTTCTTCAGAGGGACCTTTGCTAACTATGTGTAAAGTGGCACAGCTACTCTCTATCCTATTAACCTCTTTTTTTTTTTGTTTTTCCTTCTGATCCTTTATAACTTTTTGAGATCCCTTAGCCTTTGGTTAATGTCTGTTTTCTCCTCTAGAATATAAGAAAGAAATGTTATCTGTTTCCAGCACCTAAAACGGGGCTTGCCTATTGCAAGAATTCAGAAGATATTTCATAAGTGAATGGCTACATATGCAAATGAGTGGAATTTGTTGCCTGGTGGACAAGATCCAAAGGAGAAACTAAAAGAATGGCATTCATTTTTCCAAACAGAAAAACTCGTCCCCAAATCCAGCAATGCTAAACTTACCTAGTTCCTGGCAGAGGGACTCGGCTTTGATTTGGAGCCTTGACCATTTCCTCCCAGAGTTAGGCAGTAGACTCACTGTGATAAATGGCCCCAGCTCCTTGCTGCGTTTAATGGCAAACCCTGATCCAAGTAGAACTGCAGCCAGGTGGCTCCTGGGAGCCCTAGAATATGACTTCCAGGGAGACAACAAAACCTGGACAAGCTAACGCCATTCCAGATACATTAACTCGTAATCCCCAGGAAGCGCACACTGCCCATGAAGGAAGAGGACGCTCCCCTCTCCACCAGCACTAATAACCATGGTTAATCCTCATCCCCATAAAAGGCTCTCGCTCATGCGTCTGGAGAAGCTTCATCAATGTCAGCACAAGGGGCCCAATGCAAACACAGACAACGGCAGCCAGCCTTGGTGGTTTATGCAAAACTTTTGTTGGGGGCTCAGAGCATCCCCAAGCACCCACCCAACCCAGCTCACCCGCCTGCTCTCCATGTCCAAAGAAAGACAACTGTCACTGCAGCCAGGATTTCAGCAGCATGCCTTTATTCCCAGTAGGGATGCAGGAGGCTGGGTCTCTGCCTCTATAGTGAGGAGGACAGGGGCTCCCATGAGTTTGAATCATGTTGACAGCCCAAGATCCCATACAGCCAACTGGGCTGGATTAACCTTCCAAGCGCTCTTGGCTGAAGCTCCTCCTGCTGCCCCACCCCTCCTTTGTCTCCTGCTCTGTTCCCTCCTCAGGCTTCTGATGGAGAGTTCTCCAGGTCTGGAGACTCAGCCTTCTGCTGTTTGCCCCTGACCTTTCATGATGATGGTGCTGGGTTAGGGAGCTCCTCCCCGCTCCCTGATCTACCATCCCTCCTTTTGTAATGATTTCTAAATCCCCCCTTTCCTCTCGGCTATGTTGGGAGGTTTTCAAACTAATATTTTTCAAATAGTAATCCGTGGACCAGCATCCATTTGTGGTATAAGAAAAAAAAGTCAAGTTTTTTTAAAAAAATAAAGGTAATTATGTTCACTGTAAAAGATTATCTATTATGAGATATGTCCTTTATTTGGTAAGATTTTTTTTTTGTCCTCCCAGAGCCAAAATAGAGATGGTACCTATTTCTTTTTTTCCATGTACTCCCCTAGCCAAATAAAATGTTGGCAGCCCCAAATTGGAAACAAAGTTGGTCCCAATTTTCATAGTGTTTTTCCTCCGTGATGTCCAGAAACCTGAGAAGCTCAGGCTGTAGAATCTTCCCACCTGCCTGTCCTGTTTCTGCCTGATGCACGTCATGCGGAAACTGTCATGGTCACCCTCCCTGGGTGCCTCATCCCACAGGCCAGCTCTCCCCTCTCCTCTGTCCTCACCCAATGCACCACTACCCTCCTGACTGTGGGATCTCCAGCTGGAACCATCTGGAACCCTGCTCTCCTTCAACAAACGGACTGCATTCATTTGTTCTTCCACCTCTTTGGGCTTCCATGAGTCAGGGCCTGTCACCTTACCCTAAAACCTGGTGTGTTTCCACCACCCACAAGCCAACATGCTAGTCTTGTTCACACATCTTTAGGATAGAAGTTACAAGCTAGGGACCTCAGGGCTGTGGCCAACAAGGAAACACATTATGCACACAGGGTCTGAGGGCTTTTTCTCCTCTTTTTTTTTTTTTCCAGGCAATATTTACATATGTAAATACTAGAAGGTGCTGTGGTGTGGATTAGTGCCTAGTGGCCCACTTATTAAAAGCCTGGTCACCAGTCTCTGCTGCTATTGGGAGGTGGTGGAACCTGCTATTGGGAGGTGGAATCAGTGGGAAGAAGTGAGGGCGCTGGAGGCAGGCCCTTGAAGTGGGTATTTGGACCCCAGCCTCTTTTTCTCCTCTCATTTTTTTTTGCTTCCTGGCCACCATAAAATGAGCAGCTTCCTCCACCACATGCTCCCAATGATGTGTTGATTCACCACAGGTCCAAAGCAACGGGGCCAACTGACCATGGAGTGAAACTTCCAAAACTAAGAGCCAAAATAAACCTTACCTCTTTTAACTGGATTACCTCAGGTATTTTGTTGCAGCATTGGAAAGCAGACTAATGGCAATGCTGGGTGGGCATTCTTACATATCCATCTGGAGCTAGGATCCCCCTTGTCAATGGTTGGCCCTCTCCAGTTGGCTCAGATCCTCCTTCTCCCTGTTATCTTACACTTGACCTGCTCCATTCAGTAAGATTCCCTACCTACCTGAAGGCCACAGCTGAGCATCCTCTGTGGGTTTGTGAGTCAGTAATGGATCTGTGCAATGGGCATGTGATCTTTGTTTCTGGAAGGCAAAGAGATAAAATAAGAAGCAGGCATTTTTTTTTTTTTAATGCGTGGAGCTCCTTAGAGAGCAGGTAACATAAGAATTCAAGGTGTTATTATTAGAGAGTAAGAAATTTTGTTCTATGCTAATTAAACTCACACCTTACCTCTTACACACAGGGAAGAGGCAGCCTGACAGCCTGACACGTTACAGAGCAGGAAGAATTCTGCATGCGAGCAGGAGACAGGCCGCCTCTGCCGCCGCTCAGGGCCGTGATGTGTGTGTAAATCTGCCTTCCTGCCCGCTCCTACCTCTCCTGCAACCCGGGACTCCGACATTTGCAAGAGAGGCAGCGGATGGAGCCTTGGGCTCTGCACAGAACATTGACTGTTCTCGACGCGTGTTAAAAAGTTGTCAGGCTGAGGTCAGGCAGGTGAAGATTTAGTAAGGCAGCCCACAAAGTTCCCCCACCGCTGGGTTGCCACCACTTACGGAAACGCCTGCAGGACGCACGCGGAAAAACAGATATTTCTCTTGCCATGGCTTTAGCACCCCTGTGGGAATGCGAGCATTAAGTCTTCCTCTGCTTCCAGGAGGCTGCTGTCAGGGCAGGCTCCCAAAGACTGGGTCGGGGGCCCAAGGAGGCAGAGTGGGCGCCGGCTCTATTGATCCAGTGGCACTAAGGTAAGGGACAATTGAGGGAGAAAGGGCCATTTAAAAAAAATCCTCCTTTTTATTCTAGGGCCAAAGAAGAGACTATCCATGGAAGGTAATGGAGCTGTCACCGAGGAGAGAGAAGTGGAAATTCACGGTTCTCTTGTGAGGCAAAGACATCTGTGTTATTGCACCCTAAGCCAATAGTTTTTAAAACAAAGTCATAAAACAAGTTACTGTATATAAGAGAGGTGGAAGCTAGGCAGGGCTCCCCTCTATTCTGTGGGGGGTTTCTGAAAAAGAAATACACCTTAAAAAAAAGAGTAGCAGAATAAGGAGGCCACAGATCTCTGGGGGTGGTGGTGGGAGCAGAGAGGGGCAGAGCACTTGGGCCTGGCTTCTGCCTTCCAAAAAGAAGGACCCCCCTTAATACTATAGGATACAAGGTTCACAGGGATGTGGAGAGTGAGGAACAGGACGGAGGGCAGGCTCTGGGCCTCCTTCAGCACAAGTCCCGGAGAGAGTCAGAGCTGTGATCACCGTGAAAATCTGCACACACACACACACACACACACACACGCACGCACCCGTCTGTAAGCACACTCAGCTTTCACAAACATCCACCATTCCACTCCCAGAACCTCTGGGAGGCAGGTCAGATGGAATCATCGCCCTCATTTTCCAGACAAGGAATATGGCAGTGTGGAGGGACCCTGTCATTAGCCAATGTCACAGAGCAGATCTTCTGATCTCAAATTCAGCGACCACCCCACCCTTTTATAGCACGTTCTTTCTCTTTCTTTTCTCTTAATACAGATATGTCTGTCCGTCTCTACTCAACCTCTCACCAGGGCATGGCTGGTTGTACCGATTCATGGAAAACCCGGGGACACTGTACACCTTGAGGACCTCCTACAAGCATATATACAGCTTTTGGGGAGACCATCACAGAAGGCTGGACTTCAGCAATAGAACACTGTCCAGAGGTGAGCTCTTGTCCTCTTTGTTTTCTTTCCCGAGGTATAGTTTGCGTCTCAGAATCATGGAGTTTAGAGTGAGAAGGAGCCTTGCACCAACCTCCATCAGCATGAGGATCTGTTCCCAGCTTCTCTGAAAAGTGACCATAGGAATCTGTGCCCCAGAGGGTATAGACCTTGTCTTCTTCACAGACAGCTCAGAAAGGGAATGGTCACCATTTTGCATCCTGTGTCCCGGCCAGACTTCATGAGTCAGAATGGCACCCAAGTGCCGCCATCCATAGACTTCAGAGTGACCTCTGACCCAACACCAAAAGTGAGCTGAGCGAGCTTCCTTCCAGGAGCAGAAGCTAAGGAAAAAGCTGGAGGGCAGAGTTCCCACCCGCAGGCCAGTCTGAGGTCTGGTTGGAGCCAGAGCCATAATGATAAGCCAAAACTCGATGCAAGCTGAAGTTTTAAGGAGGAGATGCTTCGAGGAGAAAGTGCAAGTAGTTGGCTTCAGAGAAGAACGCAGGAGACCAGTGGGTTGTGGCTGAGTCCTGCCAACAGTGAGTCTCTAAGGTCACTAGAGTGGCCTGACCCCAGCTCGAGTCAGCATAAGAAGGAAAAGGGCCACTAAATATTGCTGCAAAGACTGCAGAGACTATGATGTGGGCACCTGTGTGGGTGGGGGAATTTGGGGGCGCTTTTGCCTCCAGGACCCTGGGTCTCTCACTGGAGGGTTATGTTTGAGCCCAGCTCTATTTCTGATGGAGCAACTTTTGGTGGGTACAGTCTCTTTTAGGGTTCAGTACTCCCCTTCTGTAAAATAAGATAGCAACACCAGCCCCTGTATCCTCTCAGGGTGGTCAGGAAGAAAAGAGGAGATTGTGATGAGATGGGACTTTAAAAACAAGCCCTATAAGTTAGTATTATTTATTTTTTAAAAATTTATCTGTTATTTGACCACTAAAGATGGATGCAGCAATTAAGACAGGCACTCAATGGGCACAGATCATAAGAAGCAAGGTTTATCTCTGGTATCAGAACAAGTAGACTCTGTGCTCCCCCACTTGGATGTCACTGGGTGCCATATCTCCATATCCCAGGTGCAGTGGGTGAGGGTGCCTCTTCTGTGCAGCACTACCTCTGCCAGTGAGAGCTGCTACCCTGGATAGCTAGTCCCCTGTACACCCTCCTAAGGTAGCACGTAGTCAGTGGCCCACTGATACAAAAGGCTCACACTTACTGTTTTAGTTAACGTTGTGTTTCTGTGACCAAAACATTCAACAAGAACAACTTAAAGGAGGAAAAGTTTATCTTGACTCATGGTTTCAGAAGTCTTAGTCCACAGATGATCAACTTCCCTGCCCTGGGCCCAAGATGAGGTACCTTGGTGGCTTCATGGTGGAATGATGTGGCAGAGGAGAACAGTTCAAGACATGGCAATCACGAAGCAGAAAGAGCTTTGGTTACCAGGGACAAAATATAAACCACAACCTCCTTCAGCCACAGCCCACCTGCTTACAGTTACTGCCCAATTCATCAATCTCATAATCTCCATCACCCACAAGCTTTGTCTCAGAACACACCTTGAAGAGTCACATCACAGGACTCCCTGGGGCAGGTTCTGCTCCTAGGGAAATGCCAACTTATGGCAGCAGGGGGCAAAGGACTGAGAGTGTGGATTGTCACCTGGAAGTGTCCTCCTTATAACTCAGCCACTTCTCCAGGGGACAGGGTAGAGGAACTTGGAAATAGACTGCCCTACATTTGCAAGCCCACATCTTCTTGAGGAGCAAAGGAGTGCCCTTGGCATTAGCACATAATGAAGGAAGGAAAGCCAGATGAGCAGAGAGGGAGGTAGAATTGGGATGTAGTCAAGCCAGATCCTGGGTCAAGCTCCTGGGGATCTCTGGAGGTGTACTACAGACCAAATGTGTCCCCCTACAACATGGTGGTATTCAGAGTTGGAGCCTTTGGGATGTAAATACATCCAGAGGGTGGAGCTTTCATAATGAGATGGTGTCCTTATGAAAGGGGCCCCAGCGAGTTCCCTCCAGCCTTCAACCATGTTGGGATACAGTGAGAAGACAGTCACCTATAAATCAGGGCAGCCATTCTTGACGGGCATGGAATCTGCCAGAGTCTTGGACTTCCCAGTATCCAGAACTGTGAACAATACATTCCTGTTTCTTGCAAGCCCACCCCCCGGTCTACGTATCTGTGTTATGACAACTCAGACTGATTCAGACTAACGGGGATGGACCTGTGGAATTGTGCTGCCTTGGTACTTCCATTGTAGCAGGAAGTGCAGATGGGCTGCCCCTGGGGAGGGGTCCGAGTTTGGGGAGGTAGCTCTTGGGGTGATCCCCAAGAGGAATTCAGCTGACAGCTGTATCCTGCCAGTCTTCCCTAAAGTTGCAGGAATGTGTCTCTTGGTCCTAGAGAGGTCCCCTGCTTGCCATATCCTTCCATTCTGGGCAAAGCAGGGCTTTCCTTCAGAGTCAAGCCCCCTCAAGCACAGAGGATTCAGAGTTTGTTTGTTTTTAAAACAATGTTTCCAGGACATTGCTTGGCACCCAGACCCATGCAGGGGAGTCAGTCAGACTGGGCCTTAGATCTTCCCGTGCATGGGGAGGGCTCATTCCTGGCCGCACTGACTGTAAGTCTGCAGGGGTATCCAGACCATTCTGCCCACCTGCTTCTCAGACATGAGCACTCATTGAAATGCGCTGAAGGGATCCCAGGAAGCAGGTGACCAGCGGTTCCCCAGCTCCAGTGCTGCAGATGTTTTTCTAGTGGTTTTTCTCATTTCCTACATGAGGGGGCTTCTCCTGTACCTTTTAAAGCAGGTGGATATTCTGAACAGTGTGAAGAAAAAAAAAAAAGAAGAAGAGGATTTCAATGTATATTAGTAACATTTAATTGGCCTTGGATTACTTATTAAGTGACGATTATCCCTATTATGTCTGTCACAGATGAGCGACTACATACTGTCCATGGTTTATGGGCCTAAAGTTCTCCACCGAGTGTCACAAATTCCCATTATGTCCCCAGCGCTGGGCTTTGCATTTGGAGTTTGAATAGAGGCAAATGGTCCCCTCCGCATGGCCAGATGTTTCCCCATTGATGTGGCAACGAGGCAGTGTTGGGTCAGCCTTCCTTCTGGTAAGTGCAGAGAACTCATTAGCAGACACACCCTGGATGGGTGTCCAGACTGGGGGGAGGGAATCAAGCCATCAAAACTGGGCAGCTCCCCTTCTGGGATGTCATTCTTGGGAAGGACTACAGTCAACCTGGGTCTTATGGACATGGCACTGAAAGGCCCTTGGAGGTCAGTGTTCATACCCTTCATTTGGTCATTGGGAAAAGGGAGTTCCAGAGAGGAAATGTGGTGTGCCCACAGACCACAGCTACAGCCCTGAACTTTCATGCTACACTGGAGGATGCCCAAGGTGCAGAAGCCTGGACTCCCATGCGACGAAGAAATCCTTCTCAGCCAAATAGCTCAGAGTCCTCTTTCCCTTCCATGTACCCTCTCCAATGATGCCCTTTCCATAGATGCTGGAGATCCCAGGAATAACTGCCAGACCCCCTGTGGTCCCTACTCATCCCCACCCCAAAGGTCAATGTGATACGTGGACTGATGGACACTCAAGTCCTACAATCTCATCTTTACATTTTTTTTTAAATGTGGAATTCATCATTGTCTTTTAAATACGTATGATATCTTCAACACAAGTCACTGATTATAGCACAAATGAGTTTTCCAATGGGACCATAAGTTGGGGGAGGAGTGGGACCCAAGGGGAAACCAAAGAAATCCCAGCCTGGGAGAAATAACTGGCCAAAGAAGGAGGTTTGCAGGTCCACCTAGGAGGGAAGAGGGCGGGCAAGGAGTGCTTGGAAAGTGAGCAACCTCAGGGGACTCCTGCCACCTGTGGGGTGACGGGGAGGGAAAACAGAGGCCACTGAAGCATCCCAGGCCCCTTCTACCCACCTAGTGTCTGGTAGAACTGAAACTCAGAGCTTTGGGACAAGAGCAACCCAAACAGATTTGCAAACTGAGTGTAAACAAAACTACAAGACAATTCAATTTAAATAACAAATATTAAAAACCAACACAGTTTAAATAACACTATTGATTCAGCAAGACTGATTTGTCCCATTCTAAAGTAGAAGGCCATTGTCGGTGTTGGAGTGGCAGGAAGTACCCCTGAGCATGCGGTATCGTGGGCCCTGGGACCATCCGTCCTCCCTCCCCTAACACAGAGAAGCATTCACCCACAGGGCCTACTGTGCGCCAGGCAGCCCATCCTTGGAAGGAACACCTACCTACTCAGTCTCTCAGTTCTTCCCCTTAGTCCACAACAACTACAACTGGATCATTTTGCCAAATGGACCAAATCATAAAATGAAACCTGGACTCTGACATCACATAGTGGCACTCAGAGGGTCTCGTCTATTTTGCGTAAGCAAAACCGATTACACAGTTCACCAATAGTAAACACTTATGACCTCACGGTTAAAAGCTGAGACATAAAGATCAATCCAAAGTTCGCTTTGATCGCTATTATTAACTTCAGCGCATCCAAGTACCAGGTGGTCAGAACAAGAGCACGTGGTACAGGGTTATACACACGGATTTCCAGAGCCCATGGCCTGGGGTTGTGGCCTGGGGTGTGTGTTTCTGCCTCTTTGTGCTGTGTGAACTTGGGCAAGTGACGTGACCTCTCTATGCTTTAATTTCCTCCTCTGTAAAATGAAGATCAGGTGGTAACTTCCCCCATAGGATTATGATGAGCATCACAGACATATTAATATATACAAAGTATTTAGAACAGTGCCTAGCACAATGTGAGCACTGTATGATATTAACAAGTGTTATTCGCAGGTTGATGTGGCTCGTTCTAGATCATTTGTGTGCATTTACTAACATGTAAGTATATTCAATATGTTTTGTTGGTTTTAAAAAAATATTAAGGTAAAACTATGCTTCCAGGAATCATCCAGCATCTAGCCTTTACTCTAAGTACCCTATGATCTTCAGCATTTCCTCCCCAGCACACTCCTAAACACAGGCCAACAGGATCTTAAGCAGCATTTATAGACACATAGAATGGACAGAAAAAGTCATGCTGGCTTGTTCCACTAATCAGTCGGTCCACTGGTCAGTTGGTCCACTTCAGAGCACAATGTTGCAAAAGTCCCATATGCTGTCCCTGTTCTCCTAAAGACAGCAGGTGCCTATGACATCACAAAATAGCTCCAATACTACAGGCATTGAACTTTCCTTAGCTTAAACTCATTTCAGATGCACCAAGGTACAGAAAAATGAGGAGTAAACTTAGCCCATTACTCTGTGTGTGTGTGTGTGTGTGTGTGTGTGTGTATTCACGTGCACTGTGTCACATTGCAATTGCTCTAGCTCATGCATTAAGACACGTGTACATTGCACTGTGGGGGCAGAGCCACCTACAGTGGTGACTGCTCCTTGTTCTCATGTCTAAAAATGCCTGGGTTCTTGGCAAATAGCCACCATCTCCACCACTGGAAGCCTGCTGCCCTGAGTTTGCCGCACCTTACCCAACAGGATGACATACCCAAGGACACACGTTTGGAGAATGGCAGGGACAAAAGAGAGCACAGATACAGCAGCCGAACAGCCGCTCAGCTTTCCTCCGGAGAAGATGGAGCAGGAAGGACAGTGCAGGCATTTAACTCTGCACTTAGCTGCTTCTCATTAACGAGCTTCTCCAGTGTAAGCCTTCCCAGCAACTCCCCGGCTCCCAGGGCTGTGTCATCCCACCCACAGCAACCTCTGTTAGTCAATAATAACAGCTTATTTAAAAATAGCAGCCTCAACTTGTTTGCTCTGTTATTATCGGTGCCTGGCTTCTATCCCCAGAAGACTCGGGAAAGGTGTGCGACCTTCTTCCTCTGGAGCGTCTCTTACTGAACCTGTTTCCAGATCCGGGGGAAAGACAGGCCCATCTTTAGCAAACACTCACAATGTAATTGCCAAGCAGTTACGGTCCGCGACAGTAAAATACAGCAGTTGGCGGCCCGGTAGGTTCATTAGTCAATAAAGCATTGCCACGCATTTTATTGAATTGTAACCCTATTTTGCCCTGATGGGGACCTTGTGGAGCTTCCACCTCCATATAAATCTGAGTGATTCATTTAGCATTCAAAGTCGAGTAAAAAGAGGATTTGGTCCAATTCCAATGCAACCCTGCTCCATTAGCTATCTCTGATTAGCTGCCTTTGTGCACCCCCCCCCCGCGCCCACCCTCTTGTCAGTGGGGACATTTTGATAAAAGCTCACATCAGAAATAAATCAGGGAATGAATGGCAGGGTGTGCAAGAAAGAGCTATCCTATCTGCCTCTGGGCCCATTTATGTATAAACTGACTCTCTTCCCAGAATGCCTGGGAAGGGCTCCCGCCTGGTGGGGACACCAAGTGGCCATCTCGAAGCTGCCCCGCATCCAGCCAGCCAGCCCATTCTAGGTGCCACTGGCAAACGTAGAAAGCTTCTTCTCATGTTTCTAACCTCTGACTTGAAATAAACTTTGACACGATCTAATTAATGTTAGAACACTGAAACATGTTTCTTCATTTAAGTCATTCATTTGAGGGCTGAAATGTCACCCTGCTACTAAATCTGCCCCTCGAAAGTCGGCAGAATAGTAAAAGCAACAATAATAATAGGGTGTCAGTCAATGTTATCCATTCCATGTCTGTGGAAGTATCACAAATAATTCATTACTTAAAACATCATATCCTATTTGTAAACAGTCTTCTCATAGGGTTGTGTCTCAGATAATCTGGGCAAGGAAGAAGGGTTGAAAAAAATGCTAAGGGATGAAAATAGAAGATCCATAAATTATTATGAAAATATGGTGAAAAACATCCCTTTTGGCTTTTGGGAAATGTTAAAGTATAGGAAACGTAAAATTTATTAGTAGGAACTTGGGCCTATGACCTAATATTTTTTAATAAGCCAGCAGGAAATATGAGGGAAGTACTAAAAAATTAAGGTGAAGTCAAAACAGGAGACAGGAAGAATGAGGAATGTCAACGACTTAACATCAAGTGTACACTCTGACCTGCCTGGCCAAGAAGAAGTAAATCGAGCACTATCTTTTTACCCGTTGCTTGTCTGGTTGCTTGTCAGTTATTTCTAGGACTTGGACATGGTATCCCCTAATCCCATTTTGAGGTGCTGCTTGGCTTTTTAATTCTAGTGATTGTATGTTAGCCCCTTGAGAGCAGCCTCCGGTGTTCCCATTCACCTTCGCACCCTCCACAGAGGCAGCGAGGAGAGCAGCAGGCAGCAAAGCATCGGCTACAGAAGCCACAGCTGCACAGGTTCTTTCAGATGGTACTCCCGGTCTCCAGATAGCTGACAGTTCCACCAAGTGAATTAGCAGCACACGTGAGCAAAGAGCAAAAGAGCCTTTTTTTTTTTCCCCCTTTCCCTGTCCTATGTACATCGTAAGAAAATTTGTTGCAGTAGCAGCTCAGAGTCCTGGCTTGGAGCAGGTGACAGGCACCCTCCCTCCCAAACCAGGCCCAGGATGGAGCTGTGGTTTTAAGAGGGACATGCAACGTGAGCATGATAGGGGAGACTCAAAGCAGTGGGACTCAGTGAGCTATGTGACCTTCACCAGATTTCAGGGTGTCCGTTTCCCAAAAGGGGTGCCCATTGCCCTGCCTGCTGGACTCTGGGAAGCAAACCCTGTTTGCAGGCAGCTGGGGCGAGAGCGGCTCCTTTCTCTCTTTCTTCCTCTCTTCTTCTGCCACATGCAGCCCTGATGCCCATAATTAAAAATCAAGTTCATAATTTAATTTGGGGGGAGGGGGATCAGTTGGCAAATGCTCATTAAACAATTGGGTCTTCGGAAACGCTATCTTTAGATTTTTTTTAATTGACCTATTATTTTGCTTTCTCTGGCTGCCAGAACCCCCACCGCAAACAAGGAGATGCTCACTACCTGGACTTTCTTTGATGAATAGTTTTAATTAAAAAATTCTGTACCATAAGTATTTTAATGTTACCAACATACCAAAGGTATGCGGTCATAAATTTAAAAACACATTTAAATTAATCTATAAATATGCTGCAAAATTGACAGGGTATATTTAAGCAGGGGGATGTGGCATAGATAGCTAATGATGACAATTAAGAATCGTGTAAAATAAATGAAAATCAATACTTAGAACAGTTTGGCAAAAGGGAAAAAAGAGAGGAATTGAAACAACATGTAGTTTGTCTATTAGGGGAAAAATTAGTAGCTGCTTGTAGTCTTGAAATATCTGCTATGTGAAGTAAGAGCTGCTTGGTAGCATTGCTTTCTCATTTTCATGGCTCATAAAAAGTCCCTTGGAATCCTTCTGGGGTGACAAGACAGACCTACTTGTGCTAGGTGGTAGGGAGGACTGTATATAGATGCATGACCCATGGATATTTGGCACTGAATGATCTTTTTTTTTTTTTTTTTTGCATGTTGAGCACTATGACACATTGTTGGCATGCCCATGCTCCAAGAGGTGGAGTTTGGGGGGGCCGAGACAGTTATCTAACTGTACTATAGGCACTAGGTACTCTCCACTCAAAAGGGCTGGAGGATGTTCAGGGCGCTTCTCTGCATCCCCTTGCAAAAAGCACCATCTGTGAGGAGATGTGTGTGGGTCGCTCCCACTAATTCGCAGAGCACTTTGCTAAGCTGAACCAAGAGATCTGCGCTAACCTTCATTACTACATTCATATTAAAAGACAACTTTGCGTCTTTCAATCATGTATTTCCCTCTAATTAAGGCATATTCACTTTTTTCCCCTAATTAGGTATTCTTTGTTGCATAATGTTTGCTCTAATCTTTCGGAATCTTTCTCAATATCCAGTCATTACAGGCTCCCCTCGAATTCAACCAAAGCATGTTATTTTTTCTGCTAATTATATCCTCATTTACAGATTGGCGCCTCTTCTGATTGGCTCTGTGCACCAGTTGCTATGACTTCATTAGTTGTGTCTCCTGACCCTGTTATTTCTTGTGACAGGACTTGCTCCTTGTGTCCTGTGGCTCCGGATCCCTGGGTCACTTCTCACCAGGGTTGAAATAGTGTCAAACACAGGGGGGTTTAGGGTGCAGGCATCACGGCTGCAGTGGCTAATTACTACACACAGCAATGCTACAAATTACCCCTGCTGGCTGGGCCTTTCTTTCCTCTTTTTTTTTTTTTAAATGAATGTTTTAAAGGTGTCATTAACAGGTTAGTTTCATTTTTTAAAAAAGTGTGTCTGATTAAAAAAAAAAAAAAAAGCTAAATGTGTCTCTCTGCCACAGCTCCCAAAGAAAGCATCTTTCAAGTTCAAAACCTCAAAACCTTTAGTTTTGAATGGGGCTGTCTCTGTGTGAGGAGAGAATTCCAGCTTCAGCTTAGTCATCGCCAATATCAAAAGAAAAAAAAAAGAGATTGGATTTTAAAAATCAGAAGTGGTATAGATATCATTTTCTAGTTCAAGGCATATACAAATAAAATAAAACCACATTTTTTTAAAAAAAATCATATAAAGCTAACACACGTCAACAACACAAATTGTGATTGTTAAAAAATGACAAGATGAAAATGTCTGGGCAACCAAATTAAAAAAAGAGAGAGAGAGAGAGAATTTAGCCGATTAGATAAGATATGTATATTAAAAGATAATTAAAATGAATGAATTACATTTGAGTACCGATGCTATCTTTTTAATAAGCAGAAGGAGGTAACCAGACATGAAAATTGGGGGTACCCAGGGCAAAGAGCGTGTTGTGATCCCTACCTTTGGATTCTAGGCCATGGGAATAACCCAGTTTCCTGAAATAAGAGACCGGGAAGAATCAAGCCTGCAGAGTTTAAATGCAAGTTAGTTAATATGAAAAATGCTGTATCTAGTTGTTTGCAAAATTACTTTTGTTGATTAAAAGGCTCTTCAGAACTTCCGGCTGGTGAAAGGGTTTTAAATTGTCTAATGCTGATTGTGATTGCTATGCAGAAAAAAGGCAGCGCAAAGCAAACCATTATATCACTGAATCTTTGTTAAGCAGGCCTTGAAAGTGTCTGACAGCATAATTAATCTTGTGATATGAACAAAGAAACCAACTCAATAGTATTGAAGATGCTTATTAAAAATACTAAATACCTTTTTCCACTTAAAAACCTTTTGAAACAGTGTGGGAAGTGGCATTACCTTTTTGTTTTTGCAGCGTTTTCAACTAAAATTGATACTAGGGTCTACAGCAAAGCCGTAGAACTGTGGACAACAATAAGAATTCGTTAGGGGGGAAAAAAAAAACAACGTGATCCCAACCAAGAACGCCGGCTAGGCTCGCTGACCTGGCAGCTGCAGGCTCTGCCAACACCCTTTGTGGCAATCCTACTTGCCAAAGTTTAGGTGGAAAAAACTAAGCAATCTAGGGCCTTCCTAGAAATTGCCCTCTCTACTGGGAGATTACAAGTGAGATCTGCACCTACAACCTTTTATGATTCCAAAGAGCTTCCTGGGCTCAGGACGTTTTTGAATTATCTGGGGTTCTTGTTTGTTAGGGTAGGGTTTAAAGTCCAGCTCTTCAAGGTTTATTGGTTCCCCTGGGGGAATTCAGCCATACCCAAATGCTGGGGCAATAACTGAGGCCCCCAGTGAGCTTGGGCACTATTTCTAACCTGTGCTCAAAGTGGTGAGTGGGACAATGATGAGTCCGCTGTCCTCCAGGCTGTCATTGGGGGAAGGAGGAGCAGACTTGAGGACACAAGTCTTTCCCTTTATTGGTTAGAATTTTTATCTGGGATGGTGATAAAAGAGAGCCTTAGTATGTGACACATTTGCAGTCGGCAACTCGAGTAACTAAAAGCCATATCATGCAGCCACCCCAGTGTATCAGCAATTTCTTTAGTTCACATATCTGTGGGTTGACTTGGGGGTTGGCTGATCTTGGCTGGGTGGGTCCCTGCATCTGCAAATCAGCTGGACCCAGAATCTGGGCTGGACTGCACTGGGGTAGCTCATCTCTGATCCTCGCCTCCATAGGCATGTTCTTCTTCTCACTGTGATGGCAGAAACACAAGAAAGCAAGTGGAAACACAGGAGGGCTCCTAAGCCCTTGTCTGTGTCACAGGAAGGGGGAAAAATAGTCATTGAAACAGAAATATTTGGGAAGCAGGTCACAGAAAGGACCAAAAGACACAATAGGCACATGTATGTCTCACATCCTGCACTCTTTGATCAAGAAAAGTTCTGACAGTTACAATTCACACTCTTTGGTAAACTAAGAATAACAGGCAATTTTTGTTTTTACCTTGGTATTGAGGAAAGAAAATTAGAATGCAGCATGTGCTGTCCCTAAAGCCAGCAATGGTCAAAAAAAAAGGTGAAGTGCCAAGCGGTCATTAGCAGGTGAAATGATAATGCACCACACAAACATACTAGCAGAAAATTCCAAATCTTCAGAAGAATCATTTTAACCAACAAGAAAGAACTTTATTCATCAATTATATCCCAATAAAGATGGTGGGAGGAGCTCCGCAAGGTGGCTGGATGGAAGCTTGGTGTGGTGGTGCATGCCTGTAATCTTACTGGTTCGGGAGCTAAAACAGGAAGATCACAAGTTCAAAGCCAGCCTCAGCAACTTAGAGAGACTCTGAGCAACTTAGTGAGACCCTGTCCCTAAATAAAATATAAAAAGGCTGGGAGTGTTGCTCAGTGGTTAAGCTTCTCTGGGCTCAATTTCTAGTACGAAAAAAAAAAAAAAGATGGCTGAATGATGCCTGAAACAAAAAACCAATAATGTCTCTTTTTACCAACTAGGAAAAATAACTTTAAAAATATGACACCATTCACAACAGCAATAATATGTAAAGCACAAAGAAATAATACTTTGAAAACTCTGATGGCATAACTTAACATGATAAGCATGGCAGCTCTCTTCTACTTACTCCAAAAATTCAATCCAAATGAAAGGTCCAGCTGGAATTTTTAGAAAATTGAAAAATTTACTCTAAAATTTAAATTTCCTTTAAAATTGTTCTAAAATTAGGTGAAGTCAATATATATAAAAATCACCAGTTTGATACTAAAAAAGGAGATTAAAGAGGGAAGAATCGCTGTACCAAATATAAAGTCATATTACAAACTCACAGTGATATAAATGGTGTGGTACTGGCAAAGGAAGGATAAATCAGTAGACACACAGAAATGCAAGACTAAGGAGAAAGGCCAAATGTGTTTTGGGAGAAAACTGGATCACTCATCACTCTTTGGAGGAATATAAAACAAAATCTCCGCTTAATGGCACATTCAAAGTGGATGCTTAAGGGGTTCAAATATGAAAACTCTGAATGTTTAAAATACTCAATTTTTAGAAGAAAATGAAATATCTTTGTGACTTTGAGAGCAGGGATTACTTTCTAAATAGAACTTCAGAAACTCAAATGGTGGGCAAAACCAATCTGACAGATTCAATCACCTGAAAATTAAGTCTTTTGGTTCAGTAAAGGACACCTTGGATAAAGATAATAAGCCCAAACTGAAGAGGGCTAATACCTAGACAGTAACCCCAAGAGGAAAATGACCAAATGATATGTTTACAAGCCATTTAGAAGAGAAAACTCCAAAAGGTCATAAATGTACAGAAAGAGACTAAAAAAAAAATAATTAGCCACCAGAGAAATGAAAATTAAAACAAAAAAGACACCATTTCATACCCAATACATTTGCAAAAATAAAAATAAAAATGGGATTCTAGAAAATTCCTAGTGTTTTCAGGGATGAGGAATTAGTGGACACTTTTGCTGTGCTTGGTGTTGTGTTGTTGGTGCATCCACTCTGGAGAGACATCAACACTACTGAGTCAAACCAAAGGCACAGCCCATCTACAACTCAGGTTGGTTCCCTAGAAAACAGTCACTCAGAGTAAGCAGTACATCAGAAAGTTGACTGGGGGGTGTGCTCACAATCAACATTTGGAAGAGTGAAATCTATAGACGTTGGGCTGGAATATAGTCTCCACAAGGACCTCAGGTATTACACCCTCCTACAGGGAGCCTGGGAGCTGGGGTGGCCCTTCAGAACAATCCACCTGGCTCACCAGACACAGGGGCAGGGGCCTTGAGCAAGGCAGCTCTCTTCACCCCCATACAGACCACTTTCCCAGTAACTGGGCTCCCTGGGTTTGAAAGGGGATGTCTGAGTGTCCCCACTATCTCATCTATCACACGCTGTGATCCAGAAAATCTCTTGAAGATATTTTCACAGAGAACCATAAAGGACACATGGATATTGGTCTAACAGTAATTATCGAGGAAGGAGTTTGGGGCCTATATGTCCATCCCCTGGAAGAGAAATAAAATGTGGAGCTGGACGCAGTGGCGCATGACTGTAATTGCAGCAGCTCAAGAGGCTGAGGCAGGAGGGTCGCAAGTTCAAAGTCAGCCTCAGCATCTTAGCGAAGCCCTAAGCAACTTAGCAAGACCCTGTCTCAAAATACAATTCAAAAAGGGCTGGGAGTACGGCTCAGTGGTTAAGCATCCCTGGGTTCCATCCCTGATATAAAAAAAAAATATGTGGAAACATACATCATTCAAAGCAATGAAGTATATGTCTATGACATTTATGTAAACTAAAATGCATGCACACTAACAGTATGTACTTGTCAGGAACACATACTAATGTTCAGATAGCAGTAAACCATGGAACTGTTCTTCTATGAGGGAAAGAGAACCAGATTAAAAGATAATAAATTGACAAATCAAAAGAGGGGGTCTTGCAGAGATTTGGTGGTTATAAGCGCCAAATCTCTGCATTTGAGTCTCAGAAAAAAACAAAAAACAAAAAACAAAACAGAAGTCACAGCACTGTCCAAAATTGCTAACCATTATTTAGGTCAGCCTGGGATCATCCCACATACCATGTTTTTTTTTTTCACATCTAAAACCCTCATGGAGCTGCAGCCCAGCTGGTATATCTATCTTCCAGGGAAGCAGGACCAGGGTTTCTTTTCCAGATGTTTTGGACTTCGATTTTCATATTTGAATCTAATTAAGGGTTTGTAAAGGGCACAAGGAACAAGTTTCTCTTCTTTCTTCACACTCTGTATTTGGTTGAAAGGGAAGAAGTCCAACCATGGAGTTTGAAGATATGTTGCCAATGGAAAGTAGGCAGGGAGAAAAATCAGGGATTAAGAGAGGGAGGAAGAGAGAGAGGTGCACGGCCCCAGCAGGGTGGATGCATTCCTGGAAGAAGCAGCAGGGAAAAAGTGAAGTTTTACAATGAGGAGGAGAAACAAAGTTAAAGAGATACTCAAGTATTTTTAAAAACTGTGAAACTGCCAAAGAGAATTTGAGGCAGAAAGTACACAGTCCACATGGGGAAAGGTTTTTTATAGAAAAATCCAGTTTCTAGGATATTCTTATCACAGGGCTGGGAAAGCAAGAGAACAGATTCAGAACAATGGCTTTGGAAAACTCTTCATGCCAAGAGATTCCAGCACCCCCCTCTCTCAAAGTCTGGACTTTAGAAAGTAAGAAAATATGTGCATGAAAATGCATTAATAGACAGTCAGGTTCTAGTACTGACAGCCACAGCCACGTTCTGAAGCCTCAGGCAAGCCCTGCCCTTTTTTCAGAGGAGGCTTGCCCATCTATAAAACAAAAAAAAAGGTCAACATTTTGGGTTTTGGGTTTTTTTTTTCCCCCTTTGAAATTCTAGAAGTTGATGCAAGAGGGTGATGTAAGAAAGTGTTGATAAAAATCTCTGCCCCAGCTGCCAGGGAGTGCCACAGGAAAACAGCTGAGTCACATCCTACAAGCATGGGATTCTCTGCTTAACAGGGGGAAGAGGAGACTGACAAGAGAAAGAGACTGTACAGGAGGAGAAAGAAAACTAATAGTTGTCAATAGTGTGACTGTAGTTTTTACCATCCTCTAAGTTGGCTGTAGTGTAAGCGTCCACCACCCTTGTGTGAACTTTGGGTTTAAATACATACTATGTCTTTAAACACACACGTATATATCATATTATATGGCCTCTTAACATAAGCCAGCTGTATCATCTGCTACCCAGCTGAAGTATCAACAGTTTATTCCAACCTTGGAGGAAAAAAAAATAAGAAAAACTGGCTCTGATGGACTACTGAACATTGACTTCTCTATACATGGGCATTAAACTGGACTCATGTTTTAGTCAGTTTTTGTGTTGCTGAGACCAAACAACCAAAAAAAAAAAAAATCTTAAAGGAGGGGGAGGTTTATTTTGGTTTACGGTTTCAGAGGTTCAGTTCATGGTCAGCCAACTCCATTGCTCTGGGCCTTCGGTGAGGCAGAACACGCTGGAAGGTAGCTCAGGACATGGCAGAGAGAGCTCTGCTCTCCAGGGACAAAATACATACCTCAAATGCACATGTCCAGTGATGAACTTCTTCCAGCTACACCCTACCTACCTTTAGCTACCATGCAGTTAATTCACATTAGTGGATGAATCCACTAACTAGGTTAAGGTTGTCATAGCCCAATCATTTCATCACTGAACATTCTTGCGTTGTCTTGCACATGAGTTTTTGGAAGACACCTCATATCTAAACCAGAACAACTGTTTAAGAGATTTTTTTTCTAATGGTAATTTTGATCAGACATAATATTTTTTCACCTATAGGTGTTACTAGGCACATGGCATTACAATTGCCCAAGCATCTGGTTCCCCTTCCTATATATGAGGTCTTCTCCATTTCATAAGACAAAACCCATGTGACACCATAGAAGTCAAAATTATCAGGTACTTTCCATCTTCCCATGCAAATAGGGCACAGGGGCATGCATCTTTGAATTAAACCTTAATGAAGCCATAAAGGGGAGATAGCATGGGCTCCATTCTGCAGAACATAGTAGCGGCAATACTGCCCACATCTTATTTCCTGTGGCACCAATAGCATAATGACAACATGGGTGATGGAATGTGAGATCTAGGATGTTGGTAGTATAGGCTATGATATCTGGGCTTCACAGTTGTGACCACGTACCTCTGTAGCACAATTGGGGCAGGATTTTCGATCATATCACTTCCAAATCTGGCTCTATGCTCTTTTTTGGTTATAAAAGTTATTCAAAATCCTTTTAGTAACTTTTCTTGTTCTTAAATTTTTCTTCTTCTGATTTGGTTTCTGATGCTTGAAGCTAGGAGTCCACACAGCATTTAGAACTTAACTTCTTATGCAAGATGCAATTCTACTTCTTTGATGGTTAGTTTAATTCACCTTTAAAATGTCATCAGTGAAGCCATCTGGATTCGTAGTTTTCATTGTAAGAAGTTGTTTAATTACTTATTGTTGTTGTTCATAACCAGAGATATTAAAATTTCTATTTCATTTACATCTTTGCCATGTTTTTTGTCTCTTCGAAGTTGTTGAAATTATGTACATTAAGCTCATATTATTCCTTTATTATCTTTGAAATGTCCGTAAGACCTGTGTAAGATTTTCCCTTTTGTTCCTATTATTGTTCATTTGTTTCCTCTTTTATCTTGATCAGTCAATCTAAGGGCTAATTGATTTTATTTAAGTTAAACAACTTTTGGTTTCATTGATTTGTTTCTACAGTTTGTATGTTTCTATTTCTATTGATTTCTGCTCATTCTTTTGTCTTTTAATTTGGGTTTAATTTGATCTTCTAGCTTCTGAAGGTGTAAATTTATATTTTTTCAATTTTTTTTTCAAAAATAAACACTTATTATACATTTTCCTCTAAAGAATTATTTTAACTTCATTTGATGAATTTGTTATGCTGTGTTTATATATTCATACAAATTAAACTTATTTGAATTGTTTCTTGTGGTTTCCTTTTGACCCATGAGATTCTCAGAAACATTTTCCCCAAATATCTGGGTATTTTAAAAATGTCTTTGTGATCATTGATTTCCAAGATAATAGAAATATACCCTTTATGATTTCAATTCTTTAAATGCAATCACTCTTTTAATGGTTCAGTATATTGTCTACCATGGTAAATGTTCTATATGTATTGCAAAGAAAATATATTTTGTTGATTGCTGTGATTTGGATCTGCTGGGTCTCCCAAAGTCTCATGTGCTCCGAGGTCAGTGTTTTTGGGAAGTGATTAAATTATAAGGGCCCTGACCTTATCCATTAATAGCTGGATGGACTACTGGGAGGTAGGACCTAGGTGGAGGCAGAGGGTCACTGGGAGTGCCCTGGAAGGGTTTACTTTTCCCCTGACCCTTTTCTCTTTTGCTCTCTGCTTCTAGGCTAGCATGAGCAGAGCAACTTCTCTCCACCATGCCCTTCAGCCATGTTCTATCTCAGGCCCAGATCCATGCAGTTGGGCAAGTGTAAATTGAGAGGTGCCTCTGAAACCACAAGGCAAAATACATTTTTTCCTCCTCTAAGTTGTTTTTGTTAGATATTTTGGTCACCGAAATGCAAAACTAATTAACATACTAATTTGGGGTGTAATGTTCAACAAACGTCAGTTAAGTTCCATTGATTGAATCAGGATTTATGCATCCTTATAGATTTTGTATTTCTTCTATCAATTACCATGAGGAAAGAGTTGAAATCTTCAACTAGTTTGTGTCTTCCTCCCCTTTTATTTTTGCCGTATTATATTTACAAACTTTGAAGATTTATTTTTGGTGAATACATGTTTAAATTTTTGTTTTTCTTTTTTAAAATTTGAGCATTATATATCCTTATGAAACAACTCTTTTTATCTCTGGTAATAGCCCTGTACTGATGTCTACTTTTCATAGTGACAGCAATCTTCTCATAATTAGTTCTTACATAAAAATTTTTTTCTTTGCTTTTCTTTTAAGCTACTTGTGTATTTATTTTTAAAGTAGGTTTCTTATAGTTGAGTGTTCATCTTTGGTATTCTGGACAGCATCAGCATCATCATCATCAAATAATAGAATTACAAGAATAACTTGTAATTTCTTAACATTATTATGTATTTTTTATAACATTTTCTTGCTAAAGCACATAATTATACACAGATATTTTCCCATAGCATATAGAAATTATCTCTGCCTGACATAGATGTTTGACTGTAGAACATATTTTTTAAAAGGAATATTTCACCATGGGCCTTTCTCTAGTTTAGATTTTAGATCAGTTTCTCATCTTAGAGTACTCCACAAGCACATATTTACAACATGGCAACAACTAGGATTAAGACTAAGTGATTAGATTTATGGTTGCTTCTCCCCAATCTGCTCCTTCCTTGCTTCCTATAAATGTTTATCTTAACCTTAGACTCTGCATGTTCACGTTTCCTGCTCTTACTTTTCAGCTAACATCAGTAGATTCCTTAAAACCAGTAATGTCCCTGTATTTATTGTCAAACTTTAATTTGCACCCATGATTTGTACTTTTCCTATTTTCCTAATTTCTTATCTGAAATATATATTTTTCCCAAAACATAGGAAAGGAATTTCCGCATGAAAATATTACTGTTTGGGTCTTGTTTCTTCATCAAGTCTGATAATCATTACCTTTAAATTGGTATGTTAGACTATTAACATTTAATATTATTATTAATATAGTCTTATTATTTATCTTATATTTCTCACATTGGTTCCTTCATTTTTTACCCTCTTTCCTGTTTTCTTTTGAATCAAATAACTATTTTTTACTATTCTATTTTATTTCTACCTTGAGCTTATTGGGTATACTGTTTTATTCCTCTTTTGGTAATTGCTTATAGTTTGCCATGTGTTTTTACCTTCTTATAGGATGATATCAAGGACTATTATGCCCCTTCATGTGTAATATGAGAATCTTAGAATAATAGCTTCCATTTTTCCCCTTTGTGTAATTGCTCAGACATTTAAATTCTGTAGATACTTTGAACTACACAACTATCTACATCTAAGTCTATATATCTACATCTATGTCTTTATATTTAAAAAGTTCTCACATATGCAAAATTTTAAAAAATTTTATGATTATTCACTTATTTACCATTTCTGGTTCTATATCACTTATTGTATCTGAGCTTCAATTTGGTCTACCTAAAATTCTTTGCACATACTCTTGCCTCTGCTGAAAGGCTCTTCTCAGCTACCTGGAAGGCAAGTTCCCTCTCTATATCTTTTGCTCAGATGTCAGTCTATATGAGGTCCTTTAGCCTTGTATTTAATATTGCAGTGTTCTGTCCCTGTGACACTCTCTGTAATTCCTCATTGATTTAATTTTCTTGTAGCACTTAACACATTCTTACTTGTCTGGTAGGTTTTTATCTAACTCCTTACAGATTGAATGTAAACTCCGTGAGAGCAGGTAATTTTGTTAACTGATGTGTCTATGTGCTTGTGTGAGCACGTTCATCACTAGTGCCTGTGGCAGGGCCCAGTGCTTGGTAGAAGACCAGTGTTGGTCCATTTGAATGAATGGATGAGGTTTCTCTCATGTTCTATGAAGAACAGAGATGTTGTTCTCAACCTCTTAGTCTGAATGTACTGTCAGTTGTATAATAAACTCTCACTAATCAACTCATTCTAATCAAGTAGTTAACTAGGGGTGAGTCCAGTCCAATGATCTGATCCAGTAATTAACCAGGGCTGAATGTGTTCCTTCAGCTCAACCTCACATTTTCTGAAAAGCATCTCAGAACCAGTTAGGCACTGGGAATACAGAAAGAAGAAAATGACATCCTGTTCGAGGATGCTCAGTGTTCCTTAGTCAGAAGTCCAAAAATGTTACCCAAAAGGTATACACAGTTCACTGAAGTGGGATTCATGTGGAAATGACCATCAGAGTTGTAAGGGGGGGTTTTACAAAAGATGTGACAGAGGGTTGACAAGAAAAAGAAATACATTAGGATCTTATCTGCATGAATATATATCTAACGTGGGATTATTTGACAGTTCAAAGAAAACTGTGTGGCTGAGGTTTATACCCACTGGCCAGAGCCCAGTTCCAAGTCTTCCCAGTGACTGTGAACTTTCCACAACCACTATAGACACTTTCCCATGCTCAGCTGACAAAAGAGTGCTTATTCAAAATAAGTTTCTGCAGCTTCAGAAGCATGGGTCCTGGCTCTACAGGTGGCATGAGAAGACCCAGGGAGGAAAGCACATCTTGATGGGTGAAAGAAGTTCTCCTGGCTCCTACCGAGGGTGAGCAGGACCGAGCAAGCTCAATAAACTCCCTTAGACAACATCTGGTTTCCAACAGCTGTCTAACTTCCCAGGCTTTGCTCTCTCCACTCAGCCATTGCCAAAATGACATCCTCTGGGTTGAAGGTTAGGTACTGGAGAGGCTTCTGCCAGCAACTCTTGATGTAATCAAGACAGCTATGGACTTGCGCAACTTTAGGATGTGGGATAAAAAGCCTCCTTACTCAGCGCCATTTGTGGGCTGTCTTTCATATGATGAAATAGTCCCATACTTGACTTTGAAGCCAGATTCTTGGGTCAGTTCCCACCTTTGTGGGTACCAAACAACTCCGTGGAAATTTTCCCTCCTCCCCATCTTCCTTACAGACATGTATCCTAATGTCCTTAACTTGTCCCTAATCCAGTAAACAGGGTTTCAGTAACATATAAACATGATTTATGAAAACAAATCTGCTTAGAGAAGCCATGTCACATAGCTGTAAGCAAAGATGAAAGACCATGATTAACAAGACCCACATCTGCAGGAGGGAGGATGCAACTGGAGTCCCCCCCCCCCAGTCTCTACCTCAAAGAGAGCATGCACTAGATTGATAATGAGACTATGTCCACTCTTTACTTCATCCTTCCTGCATTCTAAGCACTGTGCTGAGTGCTTCCTGTCCACTTGAACCACGCCATCATCTAAAGAGGTGGGCCCTGTTTTCACTTGCATGTTATAGGTGAGGAGACTGCGGCTAAGAAAGGATGAGTAGCTTATCCAAGGTCACAGAGCTGGTGCATGAAAGAACTGGGACATTACCAGTAGGAGTGGTCAGAAAAACAACGATAGATTTCTAGGATCCACATAGGTGGACAAACCACATAGATGAAAATTAACAAAACAAAACAAAATAACTCTGGGCCCGATATAACTGATTGGAGTGTCTCCATTGATCCAGTTACTTGGGTTATTGCTAATTCTCTATTATGGTTTCTCTACTTAGGCACCACCTGTCTATCACCCAGGGAGGTGGGATCTACCACACTAGATCCATAGGAGCAATAATCAGGAAGCATTTGAGGTAGGGTGGGGGGAAGAGGAGGATGCAGCCTCCTAGTTAATCCCAATAGGAGAGAATGTTCTCTGTGCTCCAAGCTCCTCAAAGGCAGAATCTGTATGTCATTTGGGGAAGTTCTGAGATAATAATCTGAGTCCTTCCCTTCTGGGTCCTCAAACAAATGAGAGGTAGACCCAGGAATCAGGGAGGGATTGAAGTATCAGCCGGCATGGTGGTTCACAGAGCTGCACTGGATTTAGAGCCAACACAAGGTCCCTATCCTCCTCTGTCTAGTCCCAGACCACTTACCCAGCCAGGGGCAGAGGCAGCTCTGTACCCCTAGGTGCTGAAGGTGGAGGCAGATACCAGAGCTGCTCTGGGAGGCCTTCCTGCCACACGGAACCAGGAGCCAAGAGAAGTCTTGCCCCAGGCTGCCAAAGAGAAACCTACAGAAGACCATAGGGCACAGCAAACCTCCCATAACGTCACCCACACATGGACATCAGACCATCCTCAACATTCTCAGCAGTTAGATCTTCCCTTAGCAAAGAGGGACTGAAGAAAAGAGTGGGAAACTTTCCTTCAGTAATTTCAGAACTGAAGTCACCCTTTGCTAGGTCTTAAAATCCACATGTTGAAATCCCCACCCCACCCCACAGGGTGATGATATTAGGAGGAGGGATCTTTGTGGGGTGATTAGTTTGTGGGGGACACAGCCTTCACAGATGGGACTAGAGACCTTAAAAAGAGGCCCCAGGAAGACCTTCCACCATGCAAGGTCACAGCAAGGAAGTACCTTCTATGAGCCAGAAGACAGGTCTACCACTAGAAAACACCTTGATCTTGTACTCCCACTCTCCGGAACTGTGAGAGCTAGATTTCTGTTGATTACATTCCGCTCAGTTTATGGTATTTTGTTACAGCAATCAAAATGGACTAAACCGCCATTCCTTTGTCCATCAATGGCATGATGAACGTGAAATAATGATTTCCCACAGCAGGTTTAACCATTGGTCTACATCAGACCTTCCTATACCCATACTCCTGCTGTGGCGTCTTCATGGGTGGGATCAATTTCCCTGAGATTGACTGAATGATTCACTTTTAGCCAATGATATGTGGATGGAAATGACCATGTGCCATCTTGGAGATGAGGTCTTCAGTGATACACACATTTCAACAGATCTTCTTGAGTCTCTGAGGAGAACATGGCCAGTTACCTCTCTGGTTCAAAAAGAATGAGAGACAGGCCAGGCTAGCCACCCTAAAAACCCCAGCTTGAAGCAGGGCTGCCTTACATATCTGTTCTAGATCAATTCGACCCTGACCACACTTGCAGATGCACAGGGGATAATATGTGAATGTTCTTTGAGTCCTAATCTTTGGTGTTGTTTTATTCAGCAACAGCTAACTAACTAGTTGATGTACCTTCCAGACTCATCTGTAGGCCCCAGGGACTAGTAAATCCCCTGGAATAGCTCAGGTCTCCCTTCAGTATTTGTTGTTTGAATTAATGAATGAAGAGCCTTAGTTTTTAACCAACCCATCATTTTAACCTACTCATCAAAACAGCTCATCAGGAGTTGTCCAACATGACGATATCCATCCAGGCCATTTTGGAGGAACAAAAATAAACAATGAGACAAGACTAGACCTTCCCTTGATGTGGTCATTAAACATCTAAAGTCCTGGGAGTCCGAGCCTGGGATCACTGGCCACTTTGGCATCACGTGGGGGCAGCTGACACATCACACAGCGCCAGCCTCTGAGCCTCCCACTGGATTCTTAATGGAATGAAATGCGCCAACATGGTCAGGCCCTCACTGGGACTCCACGCCGATTCCGAATGCAGGGCCACCTCTACCGAGATGTAAGGGTCCAGCCAGAGGCTGCCCGTGGAAGACAGATCCACCCTTTCTTCCTATTTGTTTCAGAAGGAAATTTTCCAACACCACTGAGGAAACGCACGCCTTCCCCGACTGACTCGATGCTGTTTCCCAAGAGCAGCGTTCTGGAAGGTGGACCATCAGGTGGAAGAAGTATTCTCCAGAAAGCCGCCTTCCCAAGGGACTGGTGACAGCTTGAGCATGACGGGGAGTCCTGTTGTATTCCGAGGTGTGAAGGGAAGGCATGAACTGTGCATATGCTGTACCATACAGTTTTGCCTACAAATGCTTGTAGCTTCATTGTAGCTGTGAATGCTCCATTCCTCTCCTCTTCACCCTTGAAGATTCGCGAACATACAGGATTTGAGCTGTGTGAGGCGTAGCACTCCCCACATGGTAGGCACGGAAGGATGCAGGTCTGATGGCTTCACCCACGAGGGCAGATGGGCAGGTGTTAGGGAATCTCAGAGCTTGTGGCTAAAGAGTCCATCCTTCTATGGACATTCCTTTGCACCATGGCACTGTCAAAATTCGGGGTTTCATGAAGGTTTCTATTGGTGTAGACTACCAAAACCAAACGCATCCTAAAGGAAGTGGACAAACACGATGTGCATCTAGCAGAGGCTACATAAACCGTGGGGCCATCATTTGAACAAAAGGAAACACAAGATTGATGGACCCTATCTATACCATAGGTTTTTACGTTTACATTAGTGATAGTTATATATAATCTTGGGGTTCACTGTTTTAAGGCTGTGCTTACGTAGGCTTAAAGATACCATCCTAAAAACCCGAATGCGTTCCTGTCTTTGCCAGCTAGGATAAGAAAGCCTTGGAGCCTGACTGCAGACTGTGAGAGAAACAGAGGAAAAAACAGGAGGAGGGAGAGAGAGAGGGGGGAGGAGGGGAGGAAAGGAGGGAGAGTAGGGAGAAGAAGAGAAAATCTTGTCAAAATCTTTTTAGTGCCTAAAACTAATTCTGTTCATCTTGGATTTGGTGAGCTGGATAATATTCTACGCACGGCTCCTAAATGAATTATTAAATGTCAACTCAAGATGGCTTAACTAAAATATCCAATTTAATAACCAAAAAGTATCTAAGGTAACAATAACAATTTTATAGGTGCGTGTAGAGTTGTCAAGTCAAACCATTATAGACAAGCTTTGGGGGTTTTCACACAATCTCCTTCCACATCTCATCTTCTGTCACTAAATATCCACTCTGGAGAGCATGTTCCATTTCAATAAAGATCACGCCTTCCGTGCAAGCTTCACTATTCAGATCAAGCCAGCAAACCCTTTTTTTTCCCTAAAATATAAAGCTAAACAAGATCTCAGTCACAACCACCAAATCTTTATTAATGCATTCCTTGTGCTACTTCTGAATATTAATAAAAATTAATAATTAATTTTGCCTTTGGCATTGCAAGATATACTAGTTTTAATTAGTGTACTGTACTCCTATACAATTAAAAAATAATTGATGTCCACGCTTATTGGCGGTGTCTGTGATCTTCTTTTCTGTTGTTGTCAACAAATGCCTTAAAAAACAAGTTCAAGAATGTTGCGCTGTCCACTTGATTTACACACCCAAAGTAACAGGCAAATCTTTTATGATGAAACAGAACAGTTTTCTGTTTAAATTATACACAAGTATATTAACTAGAAAGAGAAAATTAAAAGCTGATGGCTACAAGGAATAATGGAAAGTCTATAAAAATGTTTTATCTATCAACAAATTTGCCTGGAAAATATCAATGGCTGGCACCATCTCTCCGCTGAAACATGGAGAGGCCATCTTGGATTTGTTATGTCAATTCCATCAAGCATTTAATTCTGATGTCCTCCTTAATCAGCTTTAGTTATTTAAATTCAGCATATCATGTTACTGTTCTACTACATCATTTTAATTGTGCCATGAACTACTTTATTATAGAATGCTAAAGTATCTCCCTCTTCCTCCTTCTCTCTTAACAATGCAGACGGTAGAACTCAAGAGAAAACGCCTCTCGTTCAAGGTGTGGGGGGGGACTAGCTTTCTTTGAAAATATTTGTATCAAGGATCTGGAGGGGGTGGTGGTTGTCTTAGATGGAAATGATTCAAATCCCACAGCGCATGTGTTTCTGGGTTTTATGTGTTAGAACCAGGATTCTTATTTTTAAGAAATCTCCCTCCACCGACCGCAGTTATATCTGTAATACCAAGAGGCGATGTACTAAGAGGAAATAGAGTTAGTAACAACAAAGGGCAAAGAAGAAAGGGTCCATACATGACCTGGATTTTATGATTTACCGTCCCCCCCCCCTCCCCCGTCTCATTGGTTAGTAAACATTTTTAAGGCAAAAACTCAAACTGATGCAAATGATTCTTTTTCAGATAAATAATTTAATAGAAATTTTAATTAAAAATAGACTATACCAAAGTATCTGTCCTAATAAGGTAATCTCTGGGGCTGTGAGTGTAGCTCAGTGGCAGAGTGTTTGCCTAGCATGCATGAAGCCGTGGGTTCAATTCCCCACACTGCAAAGATTTTTTTTTACAAGTATAATCTTTTTGGTGTATTTTTCATAAGAGTAGTGCCTTCATGAACTTATCACAGTCTAAAATTATTTTGGTCATGGGTCTGCTCACTTGTTCATAATCCACATCTCCTACCCGTCTCCTGCAATTGCAGTGAGACCAGGTACACCAATGGTTTAATCACAATGGCACTTTCAATGCACCACATAATGTCCACCATAAAACTGACATTTAATTGACAGCATGGAATGAATTTGTCAATTCTGGCTCAAAACACATTTTTTTTCCTTTCTTGAATCTTTTAAATTTCCTTTTTCCATGCCCATCAAAATGTGAATGGACAAACAAGCTGTGGTATAACCATACCATAGCCTATTACTCAGTGATAAAAACATGAATTCATGAATTACTCATGTACACCATACCATGAATGAATCTCAAAAAGTATAAGTTGAGCCTAATAAACTAATATCAAAAGAGTATGCACTGCATAATTTATTGTGCATGGGTTCCAGAGCAGGGACTGCTAAGCCATTGTGAAAGGAAGCAGAACTTCTATTCTGATTTCTGTGGCTTCGGGAGGGCATTCCCTGGAAAGAGGTATGTGAGAATGCTCTGGAGCATGGAAATGTCCTAGATTTTAATGGGGCTGGTGGATGAATGTACATATTTGTCAAACTTCATCACACTGTATACTTAAGAGCTGTGCATTGATGGTATGTAAATTATGCCCTAACTTAAAAAAAAATTTTTGTAATACACATTTTCTTTTTCTAGTCCATTGGCAAGTGAAGGAGGAAACTCAGAAAATGTATACAGTTGAGAGGCTTTGGAATTCCTCTTCCCACGTCACCACCTCCCTCGCCAGGTCCCTGTAACAGTGCTATCAGGCAGCAGCATTGACAAACGTTACAACCTCCCCCTGGTGTATTATCCTACCTGGCTTCCCCTTGACCCCCGGGTGGTGCTGCTGTGTCTCTCTGGCCTCATGCAGGTGATGAAGGCCGGGGTTTCGTCATCACGAGCATGCCATTTTGGATGCAGAGAAGTGCCTAGCTCCTCCGCCAGAAGCTGTGAATAACACTCTTAACAGTCCATGCAAATGCTGTGGTCCGTGTCTGCATGCCCAGCTGGTCTGCTGATCAATTTTTACTTCTCAAATTGGGTCAGTGAGAAAGGATGGAGCTTTCTGTTCTTGCGATCTACATTCTCAAGGCGATCTCAATTCTATTAACACTGGGAGACCTGGAAATTCCATCCAAGGCAAGCCTTTGGCTTCCCTGGGACCACCTTTCAGAAAGGTCCATTGACCTATTTTCTTTTCAGACTTTCTTTCTTTTTAATTAAAAGGCCCAAATTTCCTGGGTGTTAATCGAGGATTAGCTTGAGAATTAAAATGCTGTGCATCCCTCAGAGAACAACCAGGTCTAGGAGTGAAACGCTCCTAATCAGTACTTAATCACCTCTGAAGGGTCTCCTCACTCACGAAATCACTGTGCAGCTCCCTCATCTCTGTAAGAAGAACCGAGATGAGCAAGAGGGTTTCCTTAGACTGTGTCCTGGTCGGGGCCTGGGCTGTGGATCTGAGCAGCCTTTGGGAATTTGCTATTGGCTTTGTTTAAGGGTTGGATCTTTCCTTGATATTGTTCCTGAGAGGTGTGCATTCTCTCATCTTGATTTTGCTTTCCTAATTCCTTTCCTCATTGGCTGATAAGTGCCTATTTAACCAATGGGGCTACAAGTCACAGCTAGCTTACCTGGCGCTTCCTACTCTACTGTTGTTGGTTGGCCCTTAGGGTACCTAGAGCCTTGTGGGTGTCTTGAGTGATCCACACTCTCAAAAGTGAACTGTACACTTGACCTGAAAGTTTTAGCTTGCCCAGAGCCATCCTTGCAACAGATTCTTGTTTGGTGTTCCCCATGTTCACTTAGAACAGCCTTGGTTATGTCCAAAGGTGTTGAAGGTCAAACAGCACAATCTCCTGGGTGGTGGGGTGACTGCTCACACAACGTACAGCCCATGGGATGTACCAAAGGAGGAGGCAAAGTGCTGGGTGGAGCCAGAGAGCTGGCATGACCAGAGAGGGCGTCTTGCAGGGATGAACCTCAGGGTGCATCTTCAAGGAGAGGGCAATGGTAGGTGGACATGTTCCAGGCTCAGTAAGCAAAGGAATGTTGTTTGGGGGAGAGAATGAAAAATGTTTGGTCAAAATAATGTTTACTCCCTGATATTCAGGTACTCCTATCCTAGCTTTACATGTTTTGCCTCCTCACATACCCCTACACACGTAGGACCACCCAAAATCTTGCTGTAGGTAGGGCAGATGTAAAGGACAAGTCAGTGCTATGGGCAGCAATGACCATGGCATGGATCAGGGAGATGCATCCAGGGGCTCTTCTGGTTTCTGAATCCTGGGTCTTTGCCAGTTGCATCCCGTCTTTGAGCCCTGGCTGTAAGTGGGGTTCATATAAACTCAGGGGATGGCCATTCTGGTGAATGGGGCACTATGCACCCAGTTCCTGACTGGTTGTAAAGGCTCAATCAATAGCAGCTGTTATTATTTTTCTAGGTTAGAGACAAAAGAAAAAAAAATATATATATATTTACTCCCCAAAAGGACCTAAAAAGAAAATTTCTGATGCATAAGATACAACTAAAAATCACAGAATAATGCAACCCGGCTACTCAAGTCCTCGCCTACCTCTTCACCGGCCATCTCTGCCTCCAGCAGGTCGTGGCTCCCAGCTGAGGCCTTATTCTGACCCCTTAGCTTCCTTCACCATTTCTCAGGGGTCAGTGGCCTCTGCTGAGCTGGTTCCAGCATAGGCCATCTTTAAGGAAGCTAATCTTTCAAAGTGGCCGCTGAGACAGATGTCCAGTACCATGGCGCTCCCAAAGGCAGCGCTGAGTGGGGACCTGCATGTGGGGGAGGAGGGAGCATTTCCATTTCTGTGTCCAAAGCACCCACACCCTTCCGAGGTCTCTGCCTCTCTCTGCTCTGTGGGCTCCCACATCATCTGGGGCCTAGAGGGCTGGCCGGTGTCTTCAGATACCTCTGTGTGCCTACAGGAAGAGGCTTATCCAGAGATGGCTGAACTGCAATCCTTCCACACTGCACTGGGTGCCCTCGTGACTCCCTCTGAGGTGGAGTCTGTTATTCACGGGACAGTTTTCTTAATTGCACCCCACCCCCTGCATAAGATGATAAATTCTAATGGGAGGTCTAGGGCTAGGTTGACCTTGGTCCTTACTACATCTCTAGCCATAGCACAGTGCCTGGTGTACAGCTAGTGTCCAATTAAATAGTAAATAGAAAAAGAAATAGTCAAATTCCATAGGTATGAATGTTCGGTCCTCCCCTGGGTCCAAACACCACCAAAGTACCATTTTCACAGCCCCGGTTGCCAAAGTCTTCTCTGATTTCCTGCCCTTGAAATTCTCCCAACATGGCTAAGATTCTTCCTTCTGCGTCTTGACATTCTCTTGTGCTGTCACAGGGCCCAGATGGAACTGTATTTGTTCATAAACAAATCTACCCCCTATGATAGATTTGGGCCTCTGTTTCTCTGAACCCCTTCACTGAGTGACACTAACTGTCACTCAGTGAGTTTTTGGGTTAAGATGGGTTTTATCATTTTCCACCCCCATCTGCTCCCAGAGGTGACCTGCAAGTAGGCTTTAATCCTGATTTGCTACCAGGATCACAAGGGACGTTGTGAATGATATTTGCCAAACTTTTTCCTAATGGTGCCCTTTGAGAAGTCGAGCAGAGATCCATCCTTCCCAAGGGCTTAATTCTGTCAACACTACAGAGAACGTCCTCAGGTGTGGGGATGCAGTCTTCTTGGAGTCTTGTCATTGTTCCCTTCTCCAATGGAGCCCATTTCAAGTATCTCCCATCCCGGACCTCTCTTCGCCTTACACAGACAGACATCGGGTTGACAGCAGGCCGCACTGGCCCTGAATGGGGTTGAATATTGCGTGTGCTTGACTTTTTTTTTGTGTAACAGGCTAACGTGACATGTCTAACTGTACAAATGGAAGTTTTACGATGATAAGATCAGTAGTTACTGAGATATTTATGTGACAAGCTGACAGATATAAAACTACAAAGCTTGCTTTTATGCCTCCCATCCTTTCAGAGAGAAAAAATAAATAAATACCGAGATGATGGGTCACTTTGAAGAGAATTTATGATCTAAATTACCTAATACCTGGTGAACTTCTAATATGCAAGATGAAGTCTCACTATGCTATTAAAAAGATAAACTTCATTTCTAAGATTGTGGCAAATGGATTTGTCCTGAAGAGGAATCCGGAGATCTGATCTTCCCCTGCCTCTGATGGAAATCTCAAGGCCCTGCCCAGGAGGAAGAGGCAGCCATCTGCTTGCACTGCACAAGCACCACACCAGCTGGGGTTGGGACGACCCCACCTTATTGTGAAATGTTGGTCCGTCCCGCAGAGGAAAACCTAAACCCTAAAGTGATTGTTAAGAACCCCAGATATGGGGCTGGGGATGTGGCTCAAGCGGTAGCGCGCTCGCCTGGCATGCGTGCGGCCCGGGTTCGATCCTCAGCACCACATACCAACAAAGATGTTGTGTCCGCCGAGAACTAAAAAATAAATATTAAAAATTCTCTCTCTCTCTCTCTCTCTCTCTCTCTCTCTCTCTCTCCCTCTCTCACTCTCTCTTAAAAAAAAAAAAAAAAAAAAAAAAAAAAAAAAGAACCCCAGATGTAAAACAGCATTTCCTTGTCACTAAAAAAAACGCATGTCTACCTGGAAACAGAGCAAAGGATGCTTCAGGACAAGTCCTGGGTAGTTGGACTATGGCCACTGCCAGAACCTTTCCTGCAGTCCAGGTGACAAGTGAGAACTGTCACCTTACCTGGGAATCTGGGGTCAGGCTTTCTCACCACACTGGGCTGGTACCATTTTTCCTGCTCAGGTGGGTTTGGAAGTTAGTTCCACACTGAGGCTCGTGCTGCCTGGGATTAGACACTGGCAGCCTGACAACTTGACCTTCCTTGTTGGCTCTGGTGCCCCTGTGGCCTACTTCCAGAGAGCATGACTAATCCCCAGGGCCACAAGCCTAACTCTTATGGGCAAAGCTGTGGCCAGACACCCCACAGGCCTGGCTTCTTTTCTCATTCCCAACTGTTCTCTAGGTGGAGACATTGCTGTCCCATCTCTCAGAGATAAAAGCTCAGTGGGGGGTGAGTAGGCTCAGCAGCCTGCCCTACCTGGGGGGTGGCTCAGAAGACTGAATGAAACCACATGCCTGGGGTTATGACACTTGGGTTCTATGCCCTTTGCTCAAACTTGCATCGCCATGTGTGTGTGGGATATGGGGGGCTGATGTCTAAACCCAGCTTCCCTGTGTCCATAACCTCAAACCCTGGTTTTCTGGGGAATAAGAATAGATTAGGGAAGGACAAGAAAGTAAGAGTTTATTTTTCTATTTATGACTGCTCCCCAGGTGTTGGTCAGCTTTGAATCACTGTGACCTCAATGCCTGACACAAACCAACTTAGTGCAGGAGAAGATTATTTGGGCTCATGTTTTCAGAGCTGCAGTCCCTGGCCCACTGTCCCCATTGCAATGGGCCCCAGGTGAAGGAGAACATCATGGTGGAAGGGCATGGTGGAGGGAAGCTGTTCAGCTCAAGGAAGCAGGAAAGCAGAGAAACAGAGACACTAGAAACAAAATAGAAACCCTGAAGGCAATCTCCAGGGACTTACTTCCTCCAGCCACATCCTACCTGCCTACAGTTGTCATCTAGTACAGCAGTGCTCTCAAACTATGAATCCATCAAATGGATTAATCCACTGATGAGGTCAGATCCCCCCTGTTCCCGTGATTTCATCTGTGAACATTGCAGCATTGCCTAACACATGAGTTTGGGAAAGATATTTTAGATCCAAACCGTGACACCTTCTGATATCATCTCCACCACCCCATGGAGGAAGAGTGGGTGGGCTTATTTCTAGATGCAGAAATAGAATTCTATAGAAGAGAAGACTTTCTCCAGGGCCCCTGGGACAAGGCCATCACAGAGGAGGGACTAAAGCCCAGACCAACTTTCCACCAGGCCTCCTCCGCCTTCTCTCCAGCTTGTATTGAACTTCTGTGGCGTCATGCCTCTTCTCAGCACATTGTCACAGTTTGGCTATTTTAGGGATGCTGGCAGGACACTGACCTTTCTCGACAGTGTGTCTGCGTCTCAGGGGAAAGCAGTGAGGCTAGGTTTAAATGCATGTGTAAGTGTGCGTGTGTGTGTGTGCGCACGTGCGCGCACGCTGCATATCAAACTCAAATTAAACTCTTTTACTGTATTTTATCAGATCGATCTTCAGTGTACTCCTCAGCGTTGTCTCATTTAAATAAAACTTCCATTTGTAACAATCCTATAAATAGAAAGTCGTATTGATCAGGGCCCCACCGGCAAGCTGCACTTTGGTTATCACTGAAGCCTGACCAGTTAATGCAAGGACTACAATTTATTACGTGGCAAGATACAATTCGAGGCCATGCCATTGGATCTCTACACAGAAGTGTTGTTTAGCTCCAGCAAACAAGTTCAGCAAGGCTGTCCTCAGGATCACCATCCACCCGTGGTTTGCCATTTCACCACCTGAGACACTCAGTGAACTTGTCCTTGATGGAGACATCCTTAGGGAGGACAAGTCAGTCCTTCCCAGAGCAATGAAGACAGAAGCCCAGGAGGGTTACAAGAGCTAGTTTATCCTGTACCCATAGGTCCTGCTGGGGAAATGGGAGTGGGACCAAGGATTGTGTCTTCTCTACCAAGGTTGTTGAATTAGCCACACTGAAGCAACATCATGGTCAGTAAGAGAAATTGTTTTCCATCAGAAATGGAAGACTTAGCACCTGTACCCTGATATGTTTATTAAGCCACTGCCCATTATTTTCATTGTTCTGCTGATAATGTGAACCTCTCTTCTCCAAGAGTTTATGATCAAATGTTTGCCTCCTAAATTCATGGAAACTAGCAAGCGGGATGTTGTTTTAAGGTCACGTTTGTACCTACGCACAGAAAAATGTGGTTCTTGGCTCTCTCTGCTTCACTGGAAGAAAACCTTTTTGCTTCTGGGGGCTCCGTTTCCCAGATGTCATGAAACTTCCTGCCTGGACTGACCCGTAACTGACAACCCATCCCTGGCCCTCAGATAGGGGTGACTGTGGGTACGGGACTCCATAACTGAAAGCCCCAGAGCCGGAGGTGAGGGAGATCTGTGTTCACCACAATGTCACAGGGTCCCATCTGATGTAGTCTCTCACTCTGGACCCCAATGTCCCCAGGTCTCTACTGGGAGACTCTTTCCGTCAACATGGAGACACCCTCCACATCCACATGGCGCAGTGGGGTCAAGGTGATGACTCTCCTTGGCTCTTGTCCTTAGTATTGCCTGCTGGTCTCCCCTTGTGACCTTGGCCATCTGGTCTCGCCTTGTGACCTTGGCTGTCTTTTCCCAGTTTCAGCAGAGGGCAGGATGCTCACAGTAAGAAGCCTGTCCAGGTCTTCCCGTCACTGGGCACCTGTGTCTCCTATTAGTTCTCTCCTCTGAATAGAACCACTGATGGGTATCTCTGGACACAATGAGGCCAGGGCTTGTCAAGCCCCTGATCACTTTGCAGTAAGTGGGAGAAGACTCACCATCAGACCTGGTGCCTGGACTGCCAGACCAAGACTGGGAAGACTCGGCCTGGGCTCTCCCCAGGGAGTTAAGCAGCATCCTCACTGTGGTTTGCCTGGATAAGTGCCAGGTCCAGTTGCCAGGCTGTGGAGAAGGGAGAGGTGTGGAGGCCCCCCATCCCTGCTGGGCTGCCACCTCCAGGTGCACCTGTCTCAGCTTTGAGTTGTATCAACTCATTGGCACCCATCACCTGCTCCTTTCCCTCTGTCCAGCTCCCGTGAATCCTAAAATCCTCACCTTCTGAGGCCTTCCCCTCCTCTCTTTTCTCCTGAGTTTCGCTTATTCCTGAAAGTGTTTCCCATATGCCTCAGGATCTTGGGAGGCAGCAGAGACAAAGGTCAGCTCTCCATCTGACAGGTGGAATCATAAGCTCTAGGATGCAACCTTGGACAGGCCCAGGGTTTTCTGCATGTGAAAGGGAAATCAAACAGAGATCATACCCAGCCAGCAAGGGAGGCTTGTCCGTGCCATCTCCCAGGCTGCAACTGCTACCCAAATGGGACAACATGCCTGCCATTGTCGGCTTCCAGGGACAAATGTACCCACCCAGGGAGTGCCAGAGAACTCACAGGCTTCCTTGGAGACCACAGGGATGTGAGCTCAGAAGACAGGAGAAAGTCTGCCCTTTACCTCTTTTCCCAGTCCTTACTGCCTACCCAGGATTTATATCCTTCTGGTATAATTAAGCAAGTGACTCCCCTCTGAGCAAACCTCATTCTGTGCCTTGCCCCCCATACCCAATACAAACCTATCTCAGGACCCCATCATCCATTTTTCAAAGCTGGGGTATTCTGTGTTAAATCACACAGTGAATAGGGCACCCACATCACTACTGTAGTTAAATTCACTGAGCCTCACCCATTTCTCTTTTAGTGTGGTTCCTCCAGGCCTGGCTCCTGACTGCTAGTGCACTTGCATACACACGACCATAAGCATCAGTTTACAGATGTGGATGCACACACACCTCCACACAAATAGCACAAACAGGAGAATCTGTTACATACACATATACACCTGTAAATGCACAAATGTCCCAAGTATCAGTTTATACACATGCACCTACACACACAGAGGTAGGAGGAGGAGAAGCATTTGTTCACACACACGCTTGCACACACACGACCATACGTAGCAGCATCTCTTCATGTGCTCAGCGCTGTCTAATGCTGGATCCAGAAAGCAGAAGTTCCACCACACTTTTCCCTAAGCATCAATCGGGCCTGCAGAAACTAGGCCAATCAGCCTAAAACATCTGGTTCCCGGGCTTCTCAGAGAACAAAGGAGGAAACTCAGGTAAGCATTTGTTCTATATCCAGGTAATTAACAGGTTTACTCAGGTAGGCGGTTGTCCCAGGGAAAAGAAATTATGTACCACAGGAGTAATTACAATCTCCTCTGTAACTATTTATAGGCAGGAATTGTGGTTCTTCAGTTTCTACCATTTCTATGGAAGTCGAAAACCTCACCGGGCCCACTTTTCTGCCAGGGTAGTCGCATGGAAAGAGCCCTACCCAAGCAGCCTCTAAACTCTCATTTACGCTCCATGATGTTCTCTCTGTCGTTAAGCACGATGCTGACTTGCTTATCTGTTTCACTGTAATACAGGTCTTCATAAAGTCTTTTTTAACTGTTAAATTTTAATAACTTGGGTTATAGGTAGGATAGAAACAATATCTAAGTGGCATTTAAAAGAAAATCTATTAAATTTTAGGGTAACTGCGTTACATGGCTGGGAACATTATCATTTAGATCCTGCAGGGGGAAATGGCCACCATATGAGAGAAGGAAAATTGTGTACTTTGGAAAACACAATCCACGTCTAATATCATCGGTGAGAAGGAAATTCTCTGCTCATTACCAGGAAGATTGTTTTTATCTTACCTATAACTAAAGTTATTAAAGTTTGAGAACTGTAAAACGCTTAATGAGAAATTGCAGAATAAATGATAACAGCTAAGATCTGCACTGGTGTTTGCCGATGATTAACTTCAAATCTCTTTATAAGATAGTACCCTGACTTACACGGTGCCCGCTTTGTGAGTATGCAAAGCCAGGAAAATATCAAGTGGACAACCATGGAGACGTTGATCCTGGACCATGGGGGAGATAACCTAGTTGGATTCAAGGGCGGGGTTGATACTTAACCCACCGGTCCCCCACTTCCCATCTTTCCACTTACTCCAACTTCCTTCCCCACTATATCCTCGGTATAGCAAGACTAAGATGCCCTGGCAGGCATGGCAGCCACTTGCACATGAGAGAAGCCATGGGAATGGACATGTCACCAGCTACAAGGCGTGGACTGCCCCCACAACACGGCTGATGGCCATTCAGTTGGAGGTCTGGTCATCTGCAAACTGAGACCAAAAGGTCAAAGTGATTTGGTGAGGGTGGGTTGGCTCTCTGTTTCTTTAGCAGTGGGGTGGTGAACTCTGCATGGGACCAAGGGTACATTGCAGCAGCTTCTGTTTCTTGGGACCATGAATGGTGTGGTCTATACATGTGCAGAGGATAAAACACATTATGCTAGAACATTCACTGTTCTCCTGTAGATCAGTAGAGAGTCATTTGAAAAGCTCAAACTACTGATGTCCAAGGACCCTACTTGGAGGTCCTAATGTTATTCGTTTAGAATGAGGCTGTTTGTCCATATGTCTTCAAGGCTTCTAAGGCTGAACCAAGGGCTCTGGCTGAGAACCATGAACTATTTAAACATAGTTCTCAATCTTGGCTGCACATGGAGCAAACTTGGAGAGCTTTAGAACTCCCAATGCCTAAGTTCCACCCCCAATAATTCTGCTATGACTGTTCTAGAGTATGGTCCTGCCATGGGGATTATGAGGGCTCCCCAGATGTGCCAAGTGTGCACTTGAGACTGAATTAATCTTGCTTTGGAGGATTGTTCCTGAACCAGGCCCAGCAGTTGGGGAAGAGAACAGAGTGTCTCTTGGTAAAGCCCAGGCAGACGTTGTGGATGCAGAGAGGGAATGTCAGCCAGTTGGAAATGGGCACCTGTACTTGAGATGGTCTCTCAGAGCTCTTTCAAACTCAGTATGACTCAGAGAGAAAGAGCCTGGCTTGCCACGAACCCAGAAAGAGAATAAAAGTGCAGATGAGTCTTGTGTACCCCTATTATGTTTCCCAAATTTCCAGAGGAGAGAAACAGAGCCCAGGAGGGCATTTTGCGTTTCTATGTGGCCCAGAAGCTAGCAGGAGCTGAGTGGGGACTGGATGAGGGAGGACACCCCAAAAGGTGAGTTGGAATGATGATCCTGGGATGTCAGGTGAAGGGACCTGGGTGCTATCCTCTAGCCCATGAGGCCTCTTCAAGGAGGGGAGTACACAGAGAGTTGAGTTTAGGAAAACTAACTTAAAGTGGTGTGATTTGAGGAGGAGACAGCAGAATGAAGAGAGGCTGGGTCGGAGCAGTTCTAGCAGTTCAGGAAGGATGTCGTTTCTCATTTTTTCTTCTGAAGACCAGAACCTACATTTAGGATATTTCAGGGTCTAGGATCTCCCCCAGGTTTCACTTGCTATGAAGATTACAATTCTGCTCCAAGGCATTGCAAACTCCAAGTGACAAAACAGTAACAGAAGAGTGTGAGTCAGTTGGCGAAGACCTCAGTGAATGGTGGCTCCTGCAGCAATCTGGAGAATACATGTGTCATCGGGTTTTATCACCCCATTACTACAACACAGGGTCAGCAGAAGACATCTCTCTAAGTGATTCTGAGTTCTAACTTACAAGGCGTGCATAAGACTGAGCAGATCCAATTCTCTTGAAACACCCTGGTGCTCCCTGATGGGAGGTACTATCCTCCACTCTCCATTCCTCCCTCCACCTTGTCAGAAGTGCTGTGGGAGAATACCTGTATAAGAATACCTGTATACAGAGGTGGGGAGAGGGTTCAGAGAACCTTGGGATCTCTTGTTTTCTCATCATGCCCCAAGTGCCAATGGACGTAATTGGGCACAGTACCGGACAGCTTAAGATCAGTCTCGTGAGACTCCCCTATATCTCTCCACCAGGCACAGAACGCACACCTTCACCACCTTTTACCACCCATCGCTGAAACCTCCCTATGGTTCCTTTTCTGCTTGGTTACAAGCGTACAATTACCCACAGCTCCAAGTCTGAGAGGGGGCTGGGGGAGGGAAATGGCTCTATTAGCAAATTGCTGAAGATTGACTTGCATCACTTTCCTTTAATTATATAAGAATGTTGTACAAATCATTAGGTAAAAATTTGATGTAACTCTTCTTTCAATTAAACACGACGATGGAGGCAAAGTCTGTATTAGTGTGCAAATTCCCCGGGAGAGCATCCTCTCTGCAGAGTGGAATGTCTATTAGCTTTCCGCCAAAATAAAGGTCACCAGACAGAAGCCTCCCCCATCCAACTCTTACTTCCTTGAACATGCAGTGTAATCAGGCAAGATGTGTCACACTCAGGAAACCAATGGTGCAATTACATTGAATATGCCCTGTGCATCACGACCCGGTCCCTTACTTTCCCAAGGTGCTCAGAATGTCAAATAGCCAGGGGTCTGGCTCAGGTAAGGGAAGAATGGATATCTGATTCTAAAGGCTCCTTCTCATGGAGTTATCCTTTCTATTGTCCTGATTTAAGGAAGAGACCACAGAGGTGCCTTATCTGAACCACCCCAAGTATCAGAATCTTCCTATGGGTGGTCTAATCTGCAAAGAACATATGAAGAATAAATTTCGATCCACAAACCCAGGTGTGCAGGAGTGCAATCTTCATTTTTTACAAAAATGTAGTATCTTCTTTATTTTGAGCCACAGATTAATTTCAGATCATTTAAGATTCTTGCCTGGGATTGGTCTAAATTCCAGGAAATTATGCACAGCTAAGTGTCTCGGGGAGAGAAAGAAGGGTCAAGTCCTTGGTCCTCAGTCAATGTTGGTCTTTTTGCAAAGAGCATCATACGGACCGGTCCTTGGTTAGCCATCTAAGCAGGTCAGAGCTCATAGCATCTAGCTCATCTAAATAGGAAATGGAATCTGGGGCATATTGAGAGATGGATCTCCCCAAAGAGAAAGGAAAAACAGGAGACGATGAGGATGAAGCCTCTTTTCACTTAGCCAGTCTAGCATCTATTGCCCCTGACTCTAGTAATACCACTTTTCTTTTTCTTTTGGGGAAACCCAAAGAAAATTACCTCACCTCTCCGTCCAGATGATTTGGCTGGAAATTACCCAATATCCCAGATCTAAAAGGTGAGACATGATTTAGCCGACCAGCCCATTCCATCAAGCCAGTCAAATTTATTTGTTCACAGATTAAACCCTCCCAGGAGTGTTCACAAATGGGTCTGCTCCTCGGAATTCGGCAAGAATGACTAGAGGGGGGAAAAAAGCACTATTTTCTGGGAAGATTACTAAATTTGAAGGTGGAGGCTGGGAATTACTGGCAGTGATCCACCACTATCTGGAGGGAATTTGTCTGAGGAAGAAGGCAATATGGAAAATCGCAGAGCTGAGAGATGGAAAGAGATGGGGTTCTGATGGTATTATCGAGCTCCTGTCCAGCTATGCCCAAAGCCATCTGCACCCCTTCATTTTCCAGTTACATGAATTGGTAATTTCCTCTTCCCGTTCCAGCTAGTCTGAGTTGGGCTTCTGTCACATGCAACCAGAAAAATCTGAGTAGAACACTAGGAATCTAAGAGTGAAAAATCTTTGCAGCACAAGAAACTTAGGAGCAGGATATGCCCAGATGTGGCAGGGCCTGATGCTTGCAAAATTTTAAGAAAAAGAATACAATATTACAAACAGAACAATAAGCATAGAACCTTGGGAGAGGCTCATGCAAATTGGGACTCTGAAACTTAAGTTTCTTTAACTTCCTGGTAATTGGGAAGCCCAAGAATTGGTTTCCATTCCCGTCCCCCCCTCCAAAAAAAAAAAAAACTCTTCATAGAAAATATTTACTCTTTTTTAATCTCAGTTTCATTGTTGAAAGTAAGAGTCTTGGTTAAGTTAAATTTCACCAGGTTCAAAAATTTCACATATTTGCAATCCTTATTCAAGAAATGACATTGCTTTAAGTTAGACTTTTTGACATTTACTTGAATGCAAATCTCTTTGTCTGCTCAGGACCTGCATGAGCATTCTGAGGACTCAGGCCCTCTGTGTCATTCTTTCATGCTTCCCTCCTTTAGGACACGCCATTGCTCCATGAATACTGGCCGGGAATAGGATAGAGGATTCTGGACCACCATGCATTTCCACCATCTTGAGAGGGGCAGGGGCTAAGGCAGAAAGAGAGGCCACAATTGAGAGAATGATATTATGATACTGTATTCTCTTATGAAATGCTTCTTCCCCATCTGTCTGGGCAGAGAAGCTTTCTTAAAGAATGTTTTCATACAAAATTTCTAAAATGCTGAAAATACAATAAGATTAACGGCCCCTGGAGGCTATGGCTTAAATATTTTATCTTCTTAGATATCAGTTACACTGCACTTTCCTCCAAGGATCTAAAGTCTTTTAAATATAGCATCTAATTAATCCTCCTGTCATCTGTGGATGGAGCAGCATCATTACCCTGATTTCACAGGTGAGGACACAGAAGCTACAGAAGGGTGTCCGTGGAAAGGAGCAGCCCAATTCCAATCAGTGGAGACCCCAGCCATGCCACTGGTGGCCAACCTGACAAGAGCACCCTGGGGGAAAACCCACTGGAAAGAGATCATGCCTGCCAGCCATACCATAGAGCATTCACATTGCAGCCAACAGTCTCCAAAATGATATCGTGGGAGGGCTACTCCACATGTACAGAGACAAGGCGCTGCTGACTCAGAGATCAGTGACTCACCTCACCAAGGGGTGACAGATTCAGGATCCAGATGGCCACATATCTAAGAGATCACCTGGTCTGTGCATCTTCACAACAGAGATGTTCCTTTGAAAGCAATCACTTTATTAGTTCAGTTGCTGGAATAAAATGGTATTATGCTTGAAATAACTAGATACCAACGCGGATCACCATTAACTTCCATGTTTTGCACACCGAGCACATGGGCTAGACTGTGGCCACTCGTGATCTCTGACTCCCGAGTTGAAATGTACTGTCATTGTTCTCACTTAATGGAGATAGAAAATGAGCTTAAACAAGCTTATTGAATTGGCTCCAACTAGAGAAGTTGGGAATTGGGGGCCAGGGTTCCTTCCACAATCTCTTTCTAGATGCTCCCATGTTTCATTTTTCAAGCTGTTTGGATTAGCTCCTGCACTCAGCAATGTGGCCTATCACTGCCAGTGACTTCTGCTGGGTAATTATAAGAGATCGACACTCAAGAAGAGACACTTCCACCCATGCAGCCTGTAACTGCTCCATCGCAGGTATCACCATCACCCCTGCGCGTGGGAGGAATGGGTGTCAAGTCTGATGAGGAAGGAGTTTAAATAACCCAAAGTGTGTCTCAAAGAAAGTTGGCTCCTCCATTGTCAAAAAAATCAAAATTAGCTGGGTGTGGTGGCTCATGCCTGTAATCCCAGCAGCTCGGGAGGGAGTAGTTCAAAGCCAGCCTCAGCAAAAAGTGAGGCGCGGGGCTGGGGATGTGGCTCAAGCGGTAGCGCGCTCGCCTGGCATGCGTGCGGCCCGGGTTCGATCCTCAGCACCACATACCAACAAAGATGTTGTGTCCGCCGAGAACTAAAAAATAAATATTAAAAATTCTCTCTCTCTCTCTCTCTCTCTCTCTCTCTCTCTCTCTCTCTCACTCTCTCTCCTCTCTCACTCTCTCTAAAAAAAAAAAAAAAAAGTGAGGCGCTAAGTAACTCAGTGAGACCCTGTCTGTAAATAAAATAGAAACTAGGGAAGGGGATGTGGCTCAGTGGTCGAGTGCCCTGAGTTCAATCCCTGGTACAAAAAAAAAAAAAAAAAAAAAGATACCTCAAAATTGCTCAGCCCAGTACCTCTGTTCCTGCCTCCATTCCAAATCCATTGCCACAGGGAACATCCAAATGATGTACCCAAATTTCAAATGCAAAGATTATCACTTTGGGTACAGGTAGTACCGTGCTTCTGGGGAGGAAAAGGAGTTAGGAAAGAGAAAGAGAGGAAGAGGGAGAGAGGAAAGTGGGTGGGGTGGGAGGGAGGAGAGGAAAAAGGTGAGGGAGGTAATAAACAGAAAATAGAGATGGGCAGATGATAGAAGATAGATAGATGATAGATAGATAGATAGATAATACAGGTAGATAGATGATAGATATATAGATAGATGTAGACCAATAGAAGATGGAAAAAAAGATAAACAACAGATAGGGGGAGAGAGAGAAAGAGAGAGAGAGAGAGAGAGAGAGAGAGAGAGAGAGCATGAATGAGAATATGTCACCTACAGAGCAGAAACAACATAGAAATAAACAGACACTGTATACCATGGAAGAAGAAATACAGGGAAAGAGAGAGAGAAATGTGGAAAGAGGAGGAGGAGGAGGAGGAGGAGGAGAAAAAGGCAAAGAACAAACCAGAAGGGAAACACCAGCGTGGAGACGGGTGCCTCTGACCCACGTTGTAAAATGACAAGGATCGAGTGAGCAGGTTTTAATACAGATAATATTGTCCGTGTAGTCTATAAATATAAAATTAAATGCTGACCTCTCTGGTCCATGTCAAAAGTCCAAGCCAGTGTCAGCACATATTGTTTTTATTTGTTTCAAGAGAAAATAGATCAACAACATTAACCTCCCAATGAACAGAGAATTGAATGAATTAAAAAGCAGAGCCATAAATCGCGCCAATTTTATTGGCACTGTGATAAACATGCCCGAGGCTTCGCAGGGAGTGGGGTCTGGGAGATTCTCAATACCCCGCAGCAGCCTCTTTGCCACCAAGAAAGGAAAAGAGATATTAAGACTCGGGAGCTGTTCTCCCACTTCCACAGCCTCTATCCATCACCATATGACACAGGCTCCGGCACACACTTCGGGAAATATTGAGAAGGAGGAGAACCTAGAAACAAGGCAATTTGGAGAGGCCCTGGGGGAGCCAGGGGCCCCTGAGCCCGTTTGCTAGCTGCATCAGACAAGAGGCGCTGTCAGGAGATGAGTGGAAATGGGGCTTGCGTGTCTAGGAGTGTCCTGTGCAGACGGAGTGTCCTGGAGGCCCCTGGCTGCCCCCTGTCCTCTGCCTGCTCTCCTGTCTCTGGTACCCCTCCGGCCAGTTATGCGCAGGGAGAGCCACTTGCCAATGAAGAAAAGGCATTTTATTTTCATCTCAGGATTTCACACCTTGATCTGGGCAGTTGCTAAACAGAGCATGGTTCTCTTCACCAAGCCAGTCTCGCGTGGACCTTTTAGCACACTGGCTTCATGGTGAATCTGAACAATTCTTAATTATGGTGAGAGAGCTGATCTTAATAAAGCATTTGCAGAGAAGAGTCAGTGTGGCCCCGGGAAGGCAGGGAGACGTTCCAGAGTCTTCTGTCTATAACTCCACTTAGACATTCACTACCTTTCTATTATATGGCTGTAATTCTGGAAGTAGAGAGGTGGGCAGAGTAGAGATAGAATAAATCCTTTAAAGCTCTATGATTCTTTTCAATCATCCCTTTGATGCCACCAGCAGTGAAAGACACACACACAAACACACACACACACACACACAGAGAGAGAGAGAGAGAGAGAGAAAGAGAGAGAGAGAGAGGCAAATTCAGTGGTTTGGGGAGAAGAATCTTGTATGAAACAAATACGTAAAAGGCAACATAAATCAGACTGAAAATAACTTTCATTTACAAACAACAGAAATCTTATATATTTATAAACCAATGGTAAACAAATTGACTAGATCATTAAAAATCAAAAATAATTACCCATTGGAACAAATTTACAAAGCAATATTCTTCAGCTATTAAAATATTTTCAGAAAAGCCATTATTTCACAAAGCTATTATTTGCTATATAATCTCTACTGATTTAGTTGTAGATATTTCAGATCTGTCTCTAAGTGTGACCAAATTTGGTCGGGGTGGCCACGGAGTAGCTGGGCTCAAAGATGATTTCCTAACCAGTTAAGGTTATGTAAGTTTAATTGGATCTTTTTGACATTATGAGTATGTGTAGGTATGTGCTTCGACACCCACGTATTCAGTCTCTCAACTGAGGGTTTTCTTCTTTTTAGAAGCTAGGGGTGTGGTTCAGTGGTGGAGTACTTCTCTAGCATGCATGACACCCTGGGTTCCACCCCAGCATTGCACAAATAATTTTTAAAAATACTAATAGTTGTAACCAGCATGCAGACCTTTATGGTGTACCATGTGTTCTAAGAGCTCCACTCAGGTAAGCACATTTCATTCCCACAGCGTCCCTGCCACATGAAGTATCAGCAATATGTTCACAAAACAGGAGCTAAGTAGTTTGTTCATGGCTACCCTGTAAGTGGCAGAAGGAGGACTCTAGTCCCCAACAGTCCGGTCACAGAGTCTCTGTTCTTAGTGATTATAGTGTACAGTCATTTCTTTCCTAGGTCCTGGCTGGTGGCTCCCTGAGTCTCAAATAATGTTATTTTCAAGGCCCACACTTGTCATTCACTATTTGCATGAAGTGCGTCCTGCCTTCTTCTACAGTGTGTAGCTTACAAGAGGAATAACTGGATCCTCCGTGACACTGGTCCCCATCTGGTTACTCAGGATTGCTGTCCTCTGAGATCTCCTGTAATGTCTCTGCGTGTCCCTGGTGGGCTCTCCTGAAAGCTGAACAAATGTGTCACATGGTGAAGTTCAGCCCAGTGCACTCCCGTGTCCACCAGATGTCACCACTTTGAGGCTGCCCTGCACCTCCACGTTCTTACAAGCTGGCATGGAGAGGAGGCTGCTCTCTAGCCCTGTGGTATGCTTGCTCAATTTCATCCCAGCGTAGGGACTGTGCTATCTGTGGTCCTGCATTCCTCGCTGTTCTCTGTGGAAACATCTCCTTAAACTTCAATCCCCAACCTTCCTGCCACAGGACATGGAATGGAAGAGAATTCTTTTCTTTCCTACAAAATACTCTTTTTCCAGTCCCCAATAACCATCTTTAGTCCAAACAGAAGAACATTCATGCTCCTATGAGTCTGTCCACCAATCTGCCAGATTTGCTCAAATCCCTCTGGATTTCAGTTTGCAAGAAAGATAATATCTGCTTTTGAACTACAGAGCAGGTTTGCTCAAGTCACCACAACTTTTATTTTAATATCATCACAAATGAAAACAATTGCAATCCTATGATCTGATGATTTAGATGATCTGATTTCTCTCTTTCCACTCGTCGGGTTGGCTGAGACATGTTGGACTGCCTGACTGCGGTCAACAGACCAAAATAGCATTCACCATGGCCTGGGGCTTGACAATCCAGCCACCCAACTCTCTGCCATCTCCACTGTTACCGTGAGACCTAGGAAAAGATGCTCAGCTTCCATAAGGCTGTTTCTTCCTCTAAAAATATGGGCATTCCTCATGTGCAAAACTTATAGGTTTATAAATGCCTAAGTAAAGCACCTGGAATGATATATAGCACCCGAGGAATAGTGGATACCCAATAAAATGAACCCTTAATACAGCTGATGTTCCTGGTAATACAAAAGGAGACATGACCTTGACCATAGTCACAAAAATTCTGATGACTATGGCTCCTAGTGCCCCATGCACATTAGAGGATAGATGGTCTGCATTTGGAGAAACATCTCTGAGAGCCGGCTCTGGTTCGAGCGAGATAAAACGTTGTGTCTTTAGGACTAACCCTCCAGAATTCAGTTCTGTCTCTAATGAGGTCTAGGAACTGCATTTCCTCCTGAGGACATGACTAGCTGGCAAGTGTCTACAGTGTGCAACATCCTTCCCAAGCCTGAGTGTAGATGGGACAATCCAAGCTCCAAGCTTATCTCACATTAGGGGGCCCAACACCACCTCCCTACTTGGAAGGAGGCTGTTCGATGAGTCTTTAAAAATGTCCAAAATGGAAAAAAGTAGACTGAAGATCTGCAAATCAGATGAGAACAAGCAATATTGTACCGCAAGCAATATTCATCTCATCCCAGCTAATAGATCCAGAAATAATTTCTGTTAATTTTGCTGCCTCTTGGAAAAAAAAATTCAAAATTCAGGTGAAGCATTTCCAAGCTAAATGACAAAATCTTAGTCTCAGGCCATCAAGATCCAGATTTGTTTGTCAGAGAAATGTGAGCCATTTTCTTTGGGGAAAAATGTTGGCAAAAGGCTGTATGGGCACAGAGTTATTCCAATTTCTAGGTATTCAATGCATCTGCATTTTTTTTTTTTTTTTTTGGCAAAGAGACTCCCTGTTTAGAAAGCAGAGGTCTCGTCTCTACCCATGCAGATGGATTGGTAAGTCGACAATGATGAGAGGTTAATTAATTCAGGTGGTGTAGACACTCCAACTGGGTAGTTCAAGATGAAAAGATGGAGTTTGGCACGTGGAAGAAATAAAAGGATTAATATTCTTTATCACTCTGTTTTATATAGAACTTTTATTAACATGTGCTAGAGAAGGAGGGGGCAGAAGATAAAACATCCACATGTCAGCCGTTTTCTAAGGGAGACTGGCAGGGGGCTGGCCCATAGATCTTCAGAGAATGAGGTTGAGTTATTACCCACCATTAAGAGGGAGTGTTCATTTCTCATTTGTCTGGGATAGAAAAGCTTCTTCCACAATATTGAGAGCTAATAGCTCCACGAAGAGTAGAGTTTGGGTTCCTAAATTACCAGGATTGGCTACGTACCAAGTCTAAGCTCCCCCAGCTTTCCATTTCTAACTTCCCACTTGAGCAGGCGAGATATCCACCCTGGATCAGACATCCCAGGGGGACCAAAGAGAAAGCAGCCTAACATCCCAGTGGCTGATACATATGGAGCCCTCAAATAGATCTGTGTTGCTGAATTCTAAGGTTTCATTCAGAGGCTTGACATAAAGTGAATTCACTCTGATCGTTTCACCCCCGTTGACCAAGTGTTTGTAGTCTCTTTCCCAACCCAACAAATGACTGCATGCATCAAAATCGTGGGGTTCCTTTTGAAACCAATGTCTTGCCCTCCTGCTCTGAAGGGGATGGAGGTGAGTGCATGGGTACTGTCCTGTCGGTGAATGCCTTCTGCCTGGTCTCGTGGGCAATTAACGCCACCACCAGGGGAGACAAGGTTCCAAAGGCAGGCGGGAGGTGACCAGTTCAGGTATTGATCAAGTCTTACTCATATAACCTTTCACCTCCCTCAGAGCATGGGTGCCATAGCCCGAGTCTGATATTCACGTGTGGAAATAAACTATGAATTTAAACACTCTGCATGCATGACAACATGGGCTATGATCTCATTTGATCTCCACACCCAGCAGAGAGTAGCTGGACAGAGAGAATACACCAGGGAGGCTGGAGGGACACAGCTTTCTGGGGATGGGAGGCTCTGTCACCAGGGCCCAAGGCCAATGCAGGAAGGAAGCTTGGCCATGATGTTCATAAGCTAGTATGCGCATCTCATGTCCAAGTACTGACTATCACCGCGGCAGGTATCTCTTACTCTGACCTCCTCATTATGTAAATGAGCATGGGTCCAAGGGCCTATAACCAATGGCTCAACAGCAGGGACCAAAGCTGGAGCAGAACACTGCACACGGATAAAGTATCTTCCAGTATGGATCCACAATTCCTCTGTACTGCTGAAAAGCTGGGAGGAAGGGTCATTCCTGTTTCTGATGTTCAAGTAGAGACTCAAAAGTTATGTCACCTCTTTAAGGCATCTCCAAAACTTTCATAGGTTTTTATTTTTGGGGGGAGGGGGTACCAGAGATTGACCCCAGGGGTGCTTAACCACTGAGCTGCATCCCCAGGTTTTTTTTAATATTTTTATTTTGCTGGGTGCTGTGGTGCACACCTGTAATCCCAGAGGCTCAGGAGGCTGAGGGAGGAGGATCGTGAGTCAAAGCCAGCATCAGCAGTGGTGAGGCACTGAGCAATTCAGTGACACCCTGTCTCTAAATAAAATCGAAAATAGGGTTGGGGATGTGGCTCAGTGGTTGAGTGTCCCTGAGTTCAATCCCCAGTACTAATAAATAAATAAATAAATAAATAAATAAATAAATAAATAAATAAATAAATAAATAAATAAATAAATAAAATAACTAGCTAGATAGATAGGGTCTTGCTAAGTTGCTTAGGGCTTTGCTAAATTACTGCTCCTGCCTCAGCCTCTCAAACTGCTGGGATTATAGGCATGTGCTACTACTGTGCCTGGCTCTCATAGTTTTTTTTTTTTTTTAGACCTCACATATAGCCAAAAAGCTAAGAATCAGCAAGGTAATGTTTCTAAATTATGGTATATTTTCAAATACTTACTTTTTACAAATTAATATCTTTAACACAAAAAGTCACAATGCAATATTATTGTGATGATTATAGGATATATTAAAGGCATTAATCCATAGTGTATTACAGGTATCACGGACTATTGATGGGTGACCTGCTTAAGATTAGTGTGATGATGCCGTCACCACTGTTTGTAACTATGTATAGGCCCAGTGGAAGTTGAACAAGACCCCCGGTGCACCAGGCTCTGATTCCAAGTAGCTCTAAGTCTGACTACCCTGACTCCTGAACCTGTGGGTTATCTGCCATTTGGGAGCAGATCATGATCAAATGTCCAGGTGAGCAACTGTGTGCCTGGCAATGTCCCTGGGGAGGGAATGCCCCCCCTCCATAGGCAGCATGGCCACCCTGCATAGCTAAAATAGCTACTGCCTTCCTCCCAGAGATGCAAGAGTTGCTTTAGGAGATATAGCAAATAGTTCACAGGCTTTCTGGGGTGCATTGAGAGCAAAAGGGATCTGTAACGTAAGTCCAACCTATCAATTTCCATTATTGCACGTGTGGGGGAGCCCTCCTGGAGGAAGGATGGGCTCTGAACTGGTTCATTGCTCTTCACATTCTGGCAGATGACCTGCAGGATAGTGGTGTGCAGACTGTTCATGAAGATTTTGGCAGGAGACCCCCCAGGACCCTCCAAAAACAGGAGCTAGAGGCAGTCTGAGAATTCCTGCCCAGCAAGCTCTATGAAAGCCATCTTGGAGATCTACTGTAAAGAGGGGGACAAAGAGGGACAACATGGTTTTCTGGCCTCTTCAGAACTCATTGACACCTCTCCTGGTCATTCAGCATGCATGGTGCTTCCACAGTTATCTCTCCCTCCTTTTCTGGGTCCTCTTGGTTTGGACTACCTTCACCTCTGATGTCAATATAGAGGTGCCGCCTCCACTTTAGGTTTGAGGGTAATCATTAAGAGCATGAATGTGCACCCCAAGTCACAGAGATTGGGAACTCCCCTCTCTAGGAGCTTTTCTTTTCATGAAATGTTCTCAGCCAATAGTTCCAGAAGATGAAGATATGTTAGTGCACACTAGAAAACACTTGATAGCCACAGAGGATTTAAGTCATGTACTTTGTTGTTAGGTCCTATTCCAACTTCCCCTTTTAGTGCCTACGTGACCTTGAACAGAACAAACCGTTCAACCTCTTTTCGTTGTAGTATACTCCTTTGCAAAATGATAACATCTCCCTTGTCTGTTCTTCTGTGATTTAAACATTTGTAAAGTGCTTAGCAAAGAGTCTGGTCCATAGTAGCACACAGTTCATGATCAGTGCATCATCTGGGTTGGAGTGGGCCTCAGGTAGCCTTTACACATCCATGAGCACTTGGCTTCTGTGGCAATACCTGCCAATCCTGGCTATAGGCGGGTCTACCTAAGCCTTACCCAGCATGCTCACCCAGTTTGGGCTATATTCTCCTTCTCTGTAGGGTAGTTCAATGCATGTTTCTCCTCTGGGAATATTGAACTTTCTTATCAGTTGGGAGGACTAGAGTTTGAGCCAGCACCTAGAGACTAGGGGAGGCCCTGAAGGCAATGAGGACATCCTGATGGAGCAGAAGGAATCCTAAAGTAGGGATCTGAGACCTTGGTCAATTGCCTGCCTCTGCCTCCAGTTCCCTAGATGACCCCGATCACAAGATTTCTCATTCTTTCTCACCCCCTCCTTGCCTAGGATAAGAATCCTGGGGTTGTTACACAAACTAATTAAATTCTTTCCAAAGTCAGGTCAGAGTGGATGCAGGTCTAGTCCTTGGTTGCCGCGTGTTGAGACACACCACTGCCATAGTTTGCTTCCTGAGTGATTCATCCTGAGCCCTGGAATTCATCCAGGAGTTTGCTGAAATGTGGAAATTATGTGAAATGTGGAAGCAATCCACTTAGGTGCTTTTATGAACTGAATGTTTGTGCCCTCCAAATTCATATGTTGAAACTCTACCTCCCAAAGTGATGGTTTTTGGAGGTGGGGAATTTAGGAATTAATTAGGGTTAGATTAGATCATGAGTTTGGGGTCCACCTGATGAGATGATCACCCTTATAAAAAAGAGTAGGAAAAAACAGAATCTCTCTTTGTGGTCACCTCCATGCGAGGGTCCAAGAAGAAGGCCATCTATGAACCAGGAAGTAGACACTCACCATACACAAGGTTGGCCCAGTGCCTCGATCTTGGACTGCTTACCCTTCACAATAGTAAGTCTCACTTCTATAATAGTAAGCCTCCATAATGTTGCTTAAGTCCCCCAGTTTACGGTAATTTATAATAGCAGCCAGATATGGTTTGGATGTGAGGTGTCCCCCAAAAGCTCACGTTTCAGAGGAAAAAGGGTTGGGTTGAAAGACTCTTAACCCAATCAGGGATTTAATCCCCTCATGGGGATTAACTGAGTGGTAGGTGTGGCTGGAGGAGGTGAGAATTGGGGTGTGGCTTTGGGTATATAATAGTATCTGGTGAGTGGACTCTGTTTCCTGATCACCATGTAAGCTGCTTCTCTCTGCCATACTCTTCCGCCATGATGTTATGCCTCACCCCAAGCCCCAAGGAACAGAGCCAGCCTTCTATGGACTCAGACCTCTGAGACCATGAGTCCTCTGAAACTTTTCCTCCTCTACAATTGTTCTGTTAGGTCCTTAAGTCACAGCAGTGAAAAGGCTGACTAAATCACAGCCTGAATGGACTTAGACAGATACCCAGGATAAAATTCTCCAGAATAACATGAGGCTGTTTGCATCTGAGCAGCTCCCAGGCCTGAAGAAGAATGGAGAAGGAAGGGGCACACCACCTTCGCCTACTTTAACCTTTCCTCTGAGTTTCACAGAAGGGGCACTTATTGTTAATATTGTCAGGCCCACATATAAAGATGCATGCATACATTTATTTGCATATGTGCAAAGATTCACATAAGCTTTCGTACAAATACGCGTAAGATTATCTGCAGATATGCAAACACACACACATTCGCACAAGCTCCTAGAAGACCTAGTATGAAAAGACAATAACCTGGGTTGTTCCCAGTCATGCCCTGAGCCTCTCTCCTGCCAGATTCTGAGTATTTGATAGAAGTCTGTCTTCCACAAGCAGCATCAATCTATACCTCCAGACTGTTTTTGAAACAGTGTGTGTATATCAGTTAGTTCTTGCTGCATAACAAACTGCCCCCAAACATAGAGGTTTAAATAAAAACCAATTGCCTAACTCACTGTCTGTGAGCTGACAGTTTGGGCCGGGCTCAGCTGAACCATTCTTCTGTACTTGGCTAGGATCCCTGATGTGTCAATAGTCATCAAAGGGCCATCAGAAGCGGGGCTGGTTTAAGATAACCTCAGCTGGGCTGGTATGTCTCACTTGACATAGTCCCTTATCCTCTAGCAACATTGCCTGAGTTTATTGACATGGGGTTTATAAATTTCTAAGAGAACCATTCAAGGGTCCACACTCAGTAATGCACGGTGTCTTCTTTGCTGCACTTCATTAGCCAGAACAAGTCCCCTGGCCAGATGAGATGCATAAGATAGGACAGAGATGTCCTTCTTGATGGAAAGAATGGTAACGTCCCATTGGAAAGAAAAAGAGGGAGAAAGAGAAGGACAGAAAGAGAGTGCCATGCCTAGGGTCATATTTTTGCAAATATTACAGATTTAGAGTGAAGGGCCTTGGGAAGACCCAGCCTGGAGAATTGCTGAGTTCCACCTGATCGAGGCAGGTCCTGGCCTTCCTGTGACTCTACCCAAATATGTCCCACCTCTTTGTTTCTGCAGTCACCCCGCTGTTTTCCCAAAACATGAGAAAACCATTTTGCTCTGTTCCGTTTTTCACTGACAGTTGAGAAGACGTTTTTACCCATTTATGGGTGCAAATTAATGAGATGACAACAGGCTGAAACCAATGACAACTGCTAATCTGTAAGCAAAAACAAGGGATGAGGAGCCGAGAGCAGTACAGCTGTTTTATTTTAATTGAGGAATGATTTTATGTTAGAAACACTCAATATTCACAGCAAATTAAAAATAATGAAGTGAATTGATACCAATGATATATATTTTTTTTTGCTTACTATCCCTTTGTAAATCTATTTCTTCACACAAATTGACAGGTCTAATTGATACATACGCTATTATTCCTCATTAGTAGGCTGAATAAAATAATTCTTGATTAAATTTATTGCAATTTACCAATCCAGCATAATGTTTGCAAGCTATAAAAGTCAATCAACAGGAAACCAGGGGGAAGCCAATGACATTATTACACTTTATATAATGCATAAGTGGCCTCCCCACCCTGGCAAAGGGAAAGTCATCAGAAGACCCCCAAGTGGGCAACAACCAGGAAGAGGGGGCTCTGGCCAGGTACTGGTCACAGACATACAAAAGGGTCCAAGGCCACCTCCCCCTGTGTGGCTAGCCTGGGCTCAAGCCATCCCTGCTCTTCTTACCCAGGCCCTTCCTACCCAGCGTTCAGTCCTTAGTGACTTTAACCTTCAGTGATCCCAGGTACCTGGGGCTGGCAATGAAATCTGTCACCAGTACCCAGCCCTCCAGCTGGATATCAGAAGGGAGGCTGCCTAGAGAGAAGAGAAGAGAAGGAGCCACGAAATGGCCCTCTGGTCACCTATCCTAGAGCATCCACATCAGGGGGAACCCTGAGTCCTACTATCTTCCCACGAAATAAGATACCATGGACTGTCTGCTTTCCAAGAATCTCAGATATCACACCCTGGCAGCATGATTGCAATATCCAGTTCTTTGGATGTGTTCTAGTAGGCCCACCAAGAAAAAAAAAAAGGGGGGTATATGAATTTGTAATAACCTCTGAAAACACAGAGACTGCATATAAAGCTCTGGTTTCCAGTTTCCTTATGGAGAACCGGAATCTCTGGCTCCACTGGACCCCTGGATATATGGACCTGAGCCAAGGCTGCACCCTTTGGGTGGGTGGGTGTTCTCTACTCCTATTATCTGACATTCTTCCCCCTTTATTGTTTTCTGTCACCTGCTTACCCCTGAAGGTATTTAAGTCTGTGACTCTTGGAGAAGATGGTCTTTGAGTGCTCAAGGGCTTCCCTACAGGTCCTGGGCTGTCTCCAGGTAACCATGTCCTCTGGGCTTAGCTATATTCAAGGATGCTCAGCGTGCGACGTGGCAAAACTGCAGCCACCCTGGATGACACCAGAAGTGCTCGATGCTCCTGATGGCTTCTCTCCTGGGCTGGAGGCTCTCAGCCCTCTCCTCTGGTTCCCCCTGCAAGCTGTGAGCAATTTGTCCCCCAGAAGCTCCTCAGCCCTCTGTCAAGCACACCCTTTGTGTGTCCCGTTCTCCAGGGTCCCGCTCTCCAGACTGTGAGCTATGAGTATTTTCGAGGTCATAATGGAGAAGGGCCATCTGGACTCCTGGTTCCCCAATGTGTCCACTAAGACCAGTACCCTGACCATCCATCAACAAATATTTATGGATCACTCAATAGAATGCAATACCCCAGGCACAATGACAGATAGGAAATTTATGTGACACATTACACCTGTACTTCAGGAACTTACATTCTATTTAGAGAGATAAGTGTTAATATTGGTGCTACTGTGCGAATGTGATTTGTCCACACCAAAACTGATGTTGAAATTTGATGGCCAATACAGGGGCATTGACAGGTGGTGGGGCCTTTGAAGAGTCTTAGGACATGGAGGCAGAGCTCTAATGAATGGATTAATGCTGTCTTCTGGGAGTAAATGTTTGTTCTGTCAGAGAAAGACCAGCTACATGAGACTGGGTTTTAATAAATCAAGTGCTCCCCTGTGCATTTATCCCTTTACATGTGCTTGTATCTGCATCCCACTTTTCCCCCATGAGCCGGTGCATGAGACCCTCACCAAAAGCCAAGCAGATGCCAAATCCATGCTCTTGAAGCTCTAGCATTGTTGGTCAAAATAAACCTCTTTACCTTATAAAATACCCAGTCTTGGGCGTTCTGTTATAGCAACAGAAAATGGACTGAGACAACTGGCAATGAATGAAGTACAGTAAGACCAGTAAGAAAACAACCAGAGGTGGCAGAGAGGAGCCCCAGACACAAGACATATGTACAACCAAATGTAAGTGAGGCAGAGTGAGAGGAAGTCTCAAGTGAGGGAGAACCACTCAGATAGTCAGTCCCAACACACCGATTCTTTTGCATGGGCCTTGAATGCCACTGGGGCTTGGGAACACGTACCAAGGAGTCCAGACCATCGGAGTATGTCCCAGGACTGCAAATCTGACATCTGCCACCTACAGGTTTCACAAGAGCTGATACAAAGGACAGTTCATCACTTCTTACCTGCCAATTTCTCCTCCTCCTCCTCTTTTCCATTTCCACTTCCAGAGAAGAACGTGATCATATTGACTCAAACTGCAAACCCAGGAGACCTCCCTCCACCTCTCCTGCCCACGACTCCTATCCCACCCCTGCACCCATCCTCCATAATGCTCTGAGTTGGCTTTCTTCTCCCCACCACTGTGCCATGGACATGGTCCAAGCCATCATTACTCACTCACAAGTGCCACAGACACATGAACCACATCCATCTTATTCACCCCTGCGGCCTCAGCACTCAACAGAAAGCTCAATACACGATAATCCTAATAACAATAGCAATGATAAGACTGTTCCTGACCTTGGACATGCATGTGCTAGCACTTGTGATAAACGTCTTATGTGCATAATCTCACGACACGGTTCTCTGTGGTTAATATCATCATCATTTACACATGAAGAGAATGAGGTTTGGAGGAACTTTGCCCAAGGTCTCACAGCTAAGGGGTCCCAGAGCCAGCACTGGAAACGAGGCCTGGTACCTCTGCCCCAAGTCTGGTTTCTTAATTCTCAGGCTGTGTTGTCTCTTGAGAGTTTAGTGCATATTTATTTGCCCATGAAAGGAGTGGATGAGAGCAAACCCTTGTCTCTCTCCTTGCCCCCAACTGGGCTCCTTCCAAGCCATTGTGCATGCTGTAGCCACCATAGAGGTTCTCAGGCATGAATCTATTTTTGTCACCCTTACTTAAAATCTTCAATGGTTTCCAACCCATAAGTTCTCCTCTCCCTCTCCATCTTCTTGTCTCTTCACTTCTCCATTAGACCCAGTGAATAACTTCTGGATTCCTGAGTGCTGCCCCATGCTGGTCTCTGCCCTGGACTCCTGCGTGCTCTGCTTTAGCAGATCCGCAGCTCTCTACCTGGCTCTTCCCCTCCCCATACACCCCCTAGGCGCCTTGTGGGGGCACCTGTTTCTGCCTCCCGCTGCACCCTGCCCTTGTCCTACAGAACCGTAATGGCTAGGTGCTCTTGTTCTCTGCTCCATTAAACTGTCAGGTCCGTGAGGAACGACAGGCATTCTGTTTCCTTCTGACTCCTCATCGGCCAGCGCAGTGACTTACCCATAAATGTCAGTGCCTCCATCAACACCTCTTTGTTTTAATGAGTTGATTCAGTAAAGTTATTAGTGAACAAAGACAGCACGCAATGTAAGTGGGCTCAGGAACCCACGATCTGGGGGGGGGGAACAAACCCTCATGACACTTGATGAAACAATGACAACACAGACGGGTGCCGTCAAACCTTGGTGTGTATCAGAGTCACCTACCAGGCTTATGAAAAGCACAGCTTGCTGGACCCCAGATCCCAGTGTTTCTGATCCAGTAGATTCATGAAGGGGGTAACAGAGGGGGAATTTACAAATTTGCATTTTTTACTAGGTTTCCAGGTGAGGTTGATGCTGCTGGGCTAGGAGCCACCCTCTGGCAGCCATTCTTCAAGAAGGTTCTGAGATGCCTTGTTAAAGAACAGTAGCAGTAGGAGTACCCAGCTAAACCTAGGATGAAATGAAGGAAAAGAACTGAAAACACAGTCCTCTGTTCTTTCTCGAAGTTTTTGACTCACCAAATCTTCCTGTAAAGTGTCGTCAGTCGTATCTGAATAAAAATGGGTTTTGGGGGGGCAGCCTCACCCAGCTCAGTGTCCGCATTCAGGTGAAATTCTAGCCTGTGGCCTCCCACGGTTCAGAAGGGCTGCATTTGGCTCCTGGCTGCAGATGTCACACTTCCGAGGACAAGGGATTTCTGAGATGCCCCCGTGCAAATGGTCACCCACATCTGACTGACCGGTAGGGCCAAGGTGACCCCTCCTCGTGGACGGGAGCAGCTCCAGCAAACCAATGACATTCTCCAAACAGCTCGAACAGGGAGGAAACAAACAGATTAATCTCTGAAATTTGATACCCGTTCCAGACACAAGTAGCAACAAACTTAACGACAAAGCTGTCAAAATATGTTCCACAGCCTCATTGGCAAGAGATCTGGACACATGAAGGAAATTCAGCAAAACCAAATCAGTTGCCAAACCGGGAGGTTTGACAGCGTGTTCGGGAATACATTTAGATCAAAACAGGAACACATCCAAAGGAGCAAGTGTCTCCATAAATTATTATGGAATGATTAGAAATAATTAGTCAGTGATTTCAAAATATTATATATATTTTTCGGTGGTATTGAGGGGACGTGTTATATAACGTGGGATTTTATTTTTACATTGGGTTTTTCTCTTTTTTTCCTTCCTGCTCTCCAGCAGTTTTTAGAAATGGGGGCCACAGATGTACTATTGCACCATGCAAATCACGGGGGCTTAAAAGAATACATCTTCAGGCAGCAGGATGCCTTTGCAAAGCTTCTCATGGGTGGGAAACGGAAGGAAAAGCGATTCTTATGGCTTCCTGGGCTTCATTTGTGAGGGATGGTCTCTAGCTGCCACTCCCGAGTTAGTCTGGGTCTCAGTGCAGCATTTACATTTCCAAAGGCCTCTGCTATGGTTTGTGCCATGGTTTGGTTTTGGATTCTGCCAAAGGTCCCCATTTGAAAGCCTTGATCCTCAGTTTGGTGTTATTGAAAGATACCACCAAAGGTGAGCTGTAATGGAAAAAGTTAGACATTGGGGATGTGCCCTGGAAGGGGATATTGGGACCTCTGTTTCCTGGTTGTCAGGAGGCGGATAGTGTTCTTCTGCCATGTGTGCCTGCCATGATAGACTGAGCTACCACTAGCCCAAAGCAAAGAGTCAAGTGACTATGGACTGAAACTTCTGGAACCATGAGCCAAATAAACATTTTGCTTTATTAAGCTGAGTTTTTTCAGTCATTTTGTCACAGTGATGAAAAACGGACTAAGAGTTTGGATATGATATGAGTGTGGTCTCAAATGTTCATGTGCTGGAAGTTTGGTCCCCAGTTTGGTGATTCAGGATACAAGATCAAGTGGAAGGTAATTAGATCATGAGAGCACTTTAATTAGAAGGAGTTAATGTAGTTCTCACTCACAGGACCCTGGATAGATCCCATGAGAGTGGACTGTTTAAAACACACACACACACACACACACACATCTTGATTCTGAATCCCTTTGACTTCCTGTCTCACCATGTGATCTCTATTGCACAAACTCCCACCTTGATGCCATCCACCATGTTGTGATGCAGTCAAAAGGCTCCCACAGGAGTCATGCTGGTACCATGCACTTGACTCTCCAGAACTGTGAGTTAAACAAACCTCTTTTCCTCATAAAATACAGTCTCAGGTATTTTGTTTTAGCAACAGAAAATGGACTCATAAAGCCTCTAAAAGTGGTTGGGTTGGTTCCTGATTCTTCTGAGGCTCCGAGAAGTTGAAGGTCACCTTCAAGTTCACATGGAATTCCTATCAGAACTGAGCTGAACTCCCAGGCTGCTTTCATCAGAACTCTCCTTTGGCTTGTGTGAAGAAACCTCATTACAAATCTGCTCCCAGTGTTCTGCCGCATACGAGAATGGCAAATATGTCCAGGCAACAGAGACACATCTCAGGGGGCTTCGTTCCCCTGACCAGACCCGGAGTCTCCTACCAGGCAAAAAAAACACCCTTCCCAAACCCAGGAACCCCAGAAGTCAAGGATGCTTCTTCAAACCTTCCAATCCTGAGAAAGCAGGCCTGGAAAGATCCACGCTCCTCACATCACAAAGGGAAAATGAGAGCCAAGCTCTGCCTTCCCCACACAGGGCAAGAAAACCCTGGCTACCTAACCATGAGGAGCCCCACAGGACACAAGGAACCAACCAAAGCCCAGTTACCACCCTGGCTGACCTCCCTGGCCCTAGTTTTTTTCTTTTCTTCCACTTCCTCTTCAAGAGTTAAGACTTAACATACTGCTAAGGGGTATTAACTTTTAAGTTGCCATTAAACCAAATAATTATCTTCATCAATTTGTTCCGACCACGGAGCGTGGCTGAGCATGTGTGTGAGTGAGCTTTAAACCCTAGCATGTGCCTCCGCTAGGAAGGGCCGCTGTCCACAAAGGGACGTGAGGGAATTATCTGAATTCAATTTCCCTGTTCTAAAGTTCCATTTAAGTGGGAGGGGGCGAGGAGAAAGAAGAAGAAAAGGCAAGACTTCTAACCCAGGAGCAGGCCTTTACAGTTACGGCCTTTTACAAGATGATCCTGAGCTATGTTCCCTGTCTCAGAGGAAGGCACCAGAATATAAAATGGTAGTGAATTTGCATTACTTCCAATCCATCATTCTCTGGGTATATGCAGGAAAAACCAGGGGACCCGCTGCAACAAAGCTCAGCCTTCGTGTTGACAGATTCTTATTTAAGTGACTATGAATACAACAATTCCACAAATAATTTGTCAAGTGTGTGGCTGAACTGGCTCTGAACCCTGATAAATACCGATTCTCTTTCCGCTACAAAAGCAGCATGTTCTGTGTGCGGACAGCGTGGAACAGGAGCAAGGATTTAACAATCGATGCTACTATATTTCTCTCTTCTTTGTGGTTAAACAAAACAAAACAAAACAAGAAAACAACTTTGAAGAGTGGCGATTTCCCCTCGGTGCTAAGTACTGGGGATGGTGACGCTTTGGGATTCTACGTCCCACATCGCAGGCCCGTGGACCGGGGGGCTCCTCCTGACTGCATGGATGGCCATCTGCCTTGCAGATGCCTCCAACTTCTTCCTCATTGGGTGTTCTAGCTGGGTTCCCTGACACCTCCGGTTCCCCTGGCAACTGGCCTCGGATGCTGCCTTTTGCAGCCTGTAGCCTGGTCCTCTGAGCTGGGGTGACCCCGCAGGGCAGCCAGTACTGCACAGGAGCCCCGCCAGCAGACCTAAGGTTCAAGACATGCCAGGGAGACGGGGCAACAAGTCCCCTTGAACAAAATGTAAATCTAATCATCTTTGAGGACTGCAATATACACCTAAATGTCTCTTGCAGATGTAATTTAGTATGCATTATTAATTTATTTTTCATAAAGCTCCCCAGCTCCTGAGAGGGTGAGTGAGAGCATGGAGCCTCTCAGATGATAAGACTCGTTTGTCAGGGGAAGGCGGGTTCAGGCATAAAAACAATTTCCCTTCTTCCAGCCCCATCCAGGAGAATGCGCACACTCTTCTCCGGGAAAGAAGCCTCCTGCAAACTAGATTATTCCAGACGTTTTAATAAAGTGCCGACCTCTAATGGGACATGAACACTCCCGCCCGATTTGCAAAGTGGAGCGGTAACTTACAGAGGCTGGATGGCAGGGCATCAGAAAGGGGCCTCTACGTGTCAATTAGGCTGACATTTTTGATTCCTGGATGGTAATGCCTATAGAAATCATTAAGAAATAATTAACTCATTCTAACATAAAATGCTAATTATTTATTGTTTATAAAGCAATTTTAAATAATGCAAAAAGCTCATGGAGTTGGGCTATCATGATTTTCCAGTCATTAACTTAACCAGAATTTGCATTTTGGGACTCTAGCCAATGACTTACATGCGGTCCTTAAGTCATTTTTCAAACACCCTGTCCTATCTTAATCTATTCATCATTAATCACCTTTGGTCACTTTACATAGAGAACACTATTCAGATGAAAGATAAAAGAAATACATTAATAAAACTAAAGCAAGTTGGAATACTTGAAAACATAAGGTAGGGGATGAATATGGTTATCAAAGCAATTTATACAGCATGCACTTAGTGCTAAAGTGGGGCTGGGGGAGCTGTTGCTTATTATTTAAAAGCGATAGTAGGAAGAAGCTGGGCTTTTAGTGCATCAGATGTCCTTTCTCACTTCCGAAATGAGAATACACACCTACATCAGTCCCGGGAGCAGCTCTGCCCTTCCATAGTTGAGAGCAGGTCAACAAAGCCAGACAACATCCAGGCAGCTCTCTAACCCAGATTGCTATCACTGGTGACCACTGACTGGCCAGGCAAAGACAGAGCCACCAAGAACACTTGGGTTTCCCTCTGAGGGATGGATCCATTCACACTGAGCTTTGTTATTCCAGGTTCCTTGAGGGTCACAGGAGGGCATGCTGAACCCTACTCATGGTACCAGCTCCTCAATGGTTAGTAATGTCCAGGCTACATCCTCTGGGGGAAGCTACCCCTGCTTCTCTCAGCCCTCCCCTGCACATAGGTCTGCAAATGAACCCAGGACATTCTGAACCAGTTGGGGTCATGGCTTCATCTCCTAGCTCACAAACTGCCCATGTCCTCCTGGGCAGCATCCTAGACAAAGCCAATTTGGGTCGGGGGCAGATCTGTGAGCTAGAGACCTGGGATGACCTTCCAGAATCACATAGAAACTGGTCAAATAAGGGTTGTCCCACTCAAGGACTTCCTATTATCAGGTTTCAGGGATGGTGACCAGATCATAGCTGGTTGAAGCATTCTTTGGTGGACTCGGTGTCAGACTGACATCTTCAGAGAAGGATGATTGAGTCCCTGCCCAGCTGAACAGCTGGAAGGGGAGAGAATTGCCTCCCCCCCCAAATCAGCAGGCACTAATGCTAGGGTCAGTGAAACTTTGGTAAATAAGTGTGCAATTCAGTGCTAGGGCAACCTGAGGTCCAATAGTAATGACATATTCTGCATAATGGATGTAAGATTGAGAGTATAGACAGAATCCAAGTAAAAATTTTTTTTATTAAAATATGACTCCAATTAGAATGAAAATCATCAAAAATACAAGTAATAATAAATGGCATGGAGGATGTGGGGGAAAGGGACCCATATACACTGCTGGTGGGATTATAAACCACTATAAAGTACAGGATGGAGTTTCCTCAAAAGACTAGGAATGGAACTGCCATGTGACCCTGCTAGACCACTCCTCATATTTACCCAAAATAATAATAATAATAAAAGCCAGAATACTATAGTGATACATGCATACTCATGTTTACAGCAGTTGTAATGCACAAAAGCCAAGTTATGGAACCAGCCTAGGTGTCTATCAATGGATAACTGGATAGGGAAAATGTGCCATATGTACACAGTAGTGTTTTAGTCAGCCATAAAGAACAAAATCATGTCATTTGCGAGAAAATAGATGGAAGCGGAGATCATCATGTTGAGCAGAATATAACAAACACAGAAAGTCAAGGTCAGGTGTGCGCTCTCATATGTGGAAGCTAGAGAGAAAAATATTTTGAAGAAGGGAGCTTGGGAAACCCGTAGAGTTGAGGAAAGGGTTCCGGGGGAGGGAGGAGGGGAGGGTAAGGGAGGGCACTGAGGAATAAAACTGGTAAAATTTTGTTATGTGCATATACAAATATGTCACAATGAATCCCACGGTAACATCATCATAACGCACTAGTAAAAAAATAAATAAAAGAAGAAGAAAATGTTTTAAATTTACTTTGCAAGGCCAGAGGAGCCATGGAAGGTTTTGAAGCAGAACAAAGGAATATGCAGAGCACGGAGGGTCCGAGGTTTTCAAAATTCACTAAAATGAGTTTCTGTTTTATATTCCTCCACAAGGTGACTATGGACACAAAGGCAGCTCTCTGGGAACCGGAGACTGCATCTGTTTGCTTCACCTCTGTATTTTCAGCACCTATAACAGCTCCTGGCACACAGTAGGGTTCCTGTCTGCCTGGCTACTAACTGGATGGTAAATGAAACCAAATTCAGTGGAATGGTTTCAATGGTATTAAGCATGTTCCTCTGCTGTGCACCACAAGGCTTGTATCCGGACATCTCTAACAGCCAGGAGAAGCCTGGAGTATATAGTGGGATTGTTGTCTGGTACCTTTTGGGCCATGATTTTTATTATTTTACTAGTCCCATGTTTCTAAACCCTGACAAGCACAGTACTCAGAGAAACTAAGCCATTGCCTGGCACTGTTGGAAGCAGCAGGGTCAGCTGCCAATCATAATGGAGGCTAAAGCAGGGAGTCCCTTGGCTGAAAGTGACCAAGAGGTGCTTTGTTCATAAAGTAGGGAGAGGGAGGCCACTGGCTGAGCAGTTGGGGAACATTGTTGGTGGGGACCCGGACCAAGCTGTCATGCAGCGGGACTTGGAACACTAACAGTGGACCTGCCCCAAGCTCTGGAATATGGGCCTTGTCAACACTCTGTGGTCAGTCTCAGGAGGTGTCATTGTTGTGAAGGGGAAGGGGGAGAAGACGGCACAGCAGGAAGAAGTAACACAGTCAGGAGGAAGATAAAGATCTGGGGAAAGAAGCCTGACACTGGACAGGGCTGATGACCCATGTATGCTGGTCAGCACACCTCTGCTCACTAGGGGATGCTCCGAGGCAAATACCCCAGGGTCCAGCCCTTGTAGTGGGTACCACCAAGACAGCACAGGCAGCTGGCTGCTGAAACAGAGCACCCCCTGGGTCAAGGAAATTAAATATCGACTTTCAAGGCATGCTCTCTTTTGATTTGATCCACCACATCACCCAAATTGTCCTGTCCTGGTTTCGGGGAGTGGTAAGCTTTGTGGTGCTGAAATTCAATCCCGGAGGCAGATCCTGCTTTGTGGATTCACTCTTGCCATTTACTCGTTTGAATCAAGGTCAAATGATAGCATCGTTTCATGGATGCTTTTCAAACATCTCCCCCAAATATGTTTTTTTTTTCACTATAACACAACTCCTGCCCAAAGAAACCAGTTTCTGAAGTTCCAGTCAAAAAGCAGTAATGTTTTATCCACACATTAATGATTCCAAAATTCTCCATTATGAACAATATTTATCAAAAACAGCCCACTATCAGATGAAAGATGTGCCTTATCTTTTCTTGTCAACTAAAACATTATTCACTGAAAGTTTCTTTCATATCTGTTTCAGGGGTTTCCGTGTCATTTTAAATTGCAAATCAATCATATATCTCGAAGCCCTAGTTCTGTAGGAGAGATTAACGCTCTGGCTAAAATTGTTTACAAAGCCATTTGTAAACCTTCTGTGGATGCAGATGAGGCAAGTTTACCAGTTTAACATTGTTGATCCCAGAGAAAGCCTTAAGCAATGACTTCAGAGGGCAAAAAAATTTGTTCATTTATCATTATTGTCATGGGCTTTCGCAAATGATAACAATTTGTCTTCATCCTATTTTTAGACAATGAGCCACAATAGAGTCCAGAAAGCCATCTTGCCAGATGGGAGAAGGTGCTTTCATTGCAAAATGTTGTCTTTTTCTTTCCCTGCCCTATAAAATTGGCTTAAGTGAGAACCAAGGATATGTTTTAATGTCAGGATTCCCAGAAGACATAATGACATACAATAAAAGCATTGCCAGCCTCAGGAAGGATGTGGCTCAAATGCATTGAAGACTGTTTTTCAATCTAAAACAGGGACTTCTGGGATCGAGAGAAGCGTGGTAAAAGCCTGGGAGATAGTTATGGATTTTAGCACGCTTTCCTTCCTTATTAATATTCCCCCCTTTTTAAATGAAACACTGCAATAGGAAGCCCAATTACTTCTCATTAAGATGAATAAAAATGTTAGAATAAGCTGGACATAAAATAAACATTTAAAGTGATATATAGCTAATTCCTCCGAGCTCTGAACTACTAATCAGGAACTCTCTATGGAAGAGAAGAGAAGAAAAATCCAGTTTTCGTTAGGAGAGTTCCAGGTTCTGTTGAATGGCATCCAGCTTCATGTGTACTCACCCCACGGGTTTCTGACAGCATCCTCTAGAGGAGGGGACCCTTGTTTTTGTGTCTTTGACAGTCCACGTCCCTAGGAGTCACCCCTGCCCCACCACCACCCTCCTGGGTGTGAGAGGCTGGTCTCCCTGAGTCTCCATCAGTGCTGTAAGTCAATCATCCCCAATCATTTCAGATCAAAGGACCGTTTCACCTATGGGGAGAAACTAGCAGGTGAGGCTTACAGAGATTCTGTAATAGAAAGTCAAGTCTGGAGTCCAAGAGCAGGAGTTAGTGGCAACACCCAACTTCATGTTCTAGAACCCTTGAGGATTTAGCTACCATTTCAGCAAATAGTGCTATTGACTCATGGACATATGTTGGTGAAAAATGAGAGCATTGCTAAGTGTGAACCCTTCTGGAAAATATGTTCCCAGATAGCGGATGCACACGCATGCACACACGTGAACAGATGTGTACACACGCACATCTGTCTGAGGGGTTTGTGAGAGGAAAGGATTTAGGGAAGTAAGGGAGGCTGATCCCTTTGCTTGAGCTGTCGAGGTATACAGTAGGCATTCAAGAAAGGTTGCTGCAGCCCTGCTCTGGGAGAACAGCAGCTGGGTGGAGCCCGCAGCTGCTGAGGTTGGTTGCTCTCTTGGGTTAGCTGACTGAGCCAGCCAGTTTAGGTCCCTTTCACACTGTCTGGAGGGCAGACCCCACTCAACAGAAAGCTGCTTCTTTGCCAGCTGTTTCCATAAAAGCAGACAGAGACCCCTTTGCATGAAATCCCCCCATGGCTTCACCTTTCACCCCAACCCCCCTCCCAGGGCCGATGCCCCCAGCCTCCCTCCATCACCCACATTGGGCGTCTCATTCATGCTCATCTCCTGGTCCTGCCTCCAGAAGCTCCTGTTGACCCTCCAGCCACAGCCTGGCCCCAATTCCATGGTGCTCTCCCCAGCGGCCCAACCCAAGTGACCCCCTCATCCAAGTTCTCTGGTCTGAACTTGGACGATTTTATTTCCCAGTCATGACCATTTTTGTTTTGTTTCATTTCATTTCTTTTGCTTTTTGTCAATAAGAAAGTATTTATGGATCGGGAATTATATCATTCAATAATATTTTAAGATAGCCTACGACAAGACAGGATCCTTAAAGTAGACTTTTATTTTTTTCCTTTTTAAAATCTTATTTTTTAATGTTAACTTAGATTACAGAAGTATTCATTCATTTTCCCATATTTTAATTGCAGGGCCAAGTCTTCCTCTTGGCCTACAGGTGTGTGGATGGGTGTTTCATGTACTTTTTCTTCTATAAACTACAGTCATAACATATAATCTATAAAAGCATCACAGTTCCTTTAAAACAGATGAAAAAGATCCTCACAAAGCAAAATAGGTACAAGATTCCTCTAGATTTGCATGGTTTGTCCCTACCTTTTACATCTCCTTGTCACACCTAATTTTCTTGAACTAATCTTCTTCCCCAAATATCATATGTGGTTTTCATAAATACAACAAATTGTGTTTGCCTTTGTATTAAACGAGAACTCTTAGCTTTGTGAAATAACATAATTAGAATAACACGTCCAGCAGGGAGGTGCTTCCTCTTGGCAAACATACAACTTTTGACAACTCGAGACATAGGAGGGCCTGGGATCTTCCCAAGAGCTGTCAATATCAGTCCCAGTTCTAAAAGGAAGAGAAATTATCTAATATTTAGGTAAATTGCTATCAATCAATGAATTCATTTAGACTTGGGTTCAGATTTTGGCTTTGAGACATTGGAACTGTTGGCTTCTAGGTCTCAGCTTCGATGTCCTCATTTATCTAGCGAGGACCGAATAGTTCCTTTGTTGAGAGGGTTGTCGAGAGAGTGAGTTCAATGACGCTTGTGAAGTCTTTAATACAAGGTCTGGATCGTGGTGGGCATTCAAAATAAGGGATCGCTGCTGGTCTTGCTGCCACAAGTGCTGGTGGCAATGAATAAATTTTATCTGTAACATGGGAAAACACGCACAATGTAAAATTTACCATCTGAACCATTTTTTAAGTGTGCGACTCAGCAGTGGGAAGTACCTTCCCATGGTTGAGCAACTGATCTCCAGAACTCTTTTTGTCTTGTGAAACTGAAACTGTCTGCACACATATTAAGAGCAGCTCCCTCCTGGCCCTCACCCCAGCCTGGGCATCCCACTGGAGGCCACACTCAATACGGAAACCACTGTTTTGGTCCTCTTTTTTTTTTTTTTTTTCTCAACCTCTCTTCCATTTGGGCCACCAGAAGCTCATTGTTTCAAGAAAGAGATGTGCTAACAGAAAACAGAAAAAGGAATTTTCTCATGGCATTAAGGTCTCAAAAGTCCAAATCCAGAGAACAGACCAAGAATGAGCCCAGGCATGAGCAATCGATTGGCAGAAAACATGATGAGTCAATGTAAGGTTTTCTGCTCCAGAGGCCACAGAGATGGTCCCAAGGAGAGAAAGGAGAAAGGAAAGAAAAAGCTTAGGTGTCAGAAGGTTCTCAAGCAAGGCCTGGACCTCTGATGTCTCTGGGATTGAGCCCCAACCAGATAATAAGGACATTCATGGGCACCTTGAACAGGAATGAATGAGCACTCAGCAATAGCTCAACTGGATGGAGAGATGACCCACGGGTTGGGGTGTGGGACTACCTTGTCCCAAAGACACCTTGTCACTATATAAGACTCTCAGAAAACCTGGATAGGGCCAAACTTGGCTAAGGTTGTTTTCATCAACTTGGCAAAATGAGTCTTGCATTAAAAACTAAGCAAAATGATGAGAAAAGAAATGCAAGCTATTTTTCCTATAATTCCTGATCTTGGGCACTGAGGTTCAGAGAGGCTCTGTCCTGTAGCTCCCCATGACAGCAACCGCACCTTCCACTGCCTTAAATCTCTGCTCAGAGGTCAAGCCAATGGTATAACAGAAAGACTTGATGATTGAACCATAAGGTAAAAATAGAGCAAATTCCCTTGCTTATTAATATCAATAATAGTAAATGTCAGTAAAGATTAAGCATCTATTGAGCACCAACACTGTGCCAGAGACTGTTTTTGACAGTCTGATTCAAAGTAAATAAAACAGATGCAAACCCCTCCCTGAAGGGCTCTTTTCCCACAGGAAATGGACAGACTACCAGGAAGGCCAAGGAGGACTGGTGGGAGAGAAGGGTTGGTTCCTGCTATCAGGTCACCAGCCTGCCCAGCCCTCAGCTCTGTGTCTTCCTAATCACCAAGTCTAGCTTCAGGAACCAAGCACCTCCACTGTGATGGGCAATAAAACCATTTTCCAAAGTGAGAGCTCATACTTCCTTAGCCAGTTAATTCAAAACTGTGTCAAATGGATAGATGACAAATCACTCAGCAGGACTCACGTCAAATCAATGCCTTTGCCTCGCCATCCACCACCCCACCCCCTCCCACACTGCATGCACAGCATGAACCTGCATAGGGGTTCTTTGGGCCACCCAGGTCACACCCCCTTCTCTTGGTCACAGAAGCAGAATTATATTTGTGGTTCCTTCCCTTCCCCATGCAGCTCCTGTGCTCCAGGGGAATTCGATGCTTTCCCAGCTCTAATCATGGAGCACAGGCCTCTGGCCGGAGCTCCTCCATTTGGCCATAGGAATGTGGTTCACGGCTTGGCCCAGGACCTCACTTGTCCAATCAGATGACCTCCGGGATACTCTGTCTCCTGCTGGATGTGAATGAAGAAGCACCACAATGACCCAAAGGTGCCCGCAGCCATGATGGGACCACAAGAGGCTGAAAGTGCAGGGAGAGTGCTTTTCAAATGTACCTGCTCTTGCTTTGACAAGGCTCCTCTCAAAAGGTACAGCCTAATTTTCCTCCTCTTGAGTGGGTTGGACTTGGTAACCTGCTTCTGATACAGAGTATGCTGAAAGGTCATGCTCTGTAGCTTTAGAGTTAGTCATAAAACTAATCTTCCACTTGTCTCTCCCTCTCTTTAATTTTAATTCATTTATACATATTGAATATATATATATATGAAAGTGTGTATATTACATTGATACTGGGGATTGAATCTAAGCAGAGTTTACCGCTAAGCTGAATCCCCAGTCCTTTTTATTCTGAGACAGGATCTCACTAAGTTGCTTGAAGGTCTCACTAAATTGCTGAAGCTGACCTCAAACTTGAAATCCTCCTTGCCTTAGCCTCCCAAGTCATTGGGATTACAGATGCATGTAACTGTGTCCAGCTCGAATTCTCTCTCTCTCTCTTTCTTCTCTCTCTCTCTCTCTCTCTCTCTCTCTCTCTCTCTCTCTCTCTCTCTCAATCTTGGGTCCTTTGGTCTGAGAAAAGCCAGCTTCCATGTTGTGAGGAAGCCCAAGGGGGAAGAACTGAAGCCTCCCACCAACCATTAGCACCAGTCTGCCATGTAGAATGAAATCGTTTTAGAGGCAAATCCCCCTGCCTCAGTCAAGCTTTCAGACCATTACAGAAAGAACTTATATCTTCACTGCACCCTCATGAGAGCCTATGAGTCAGAACAACCCAGCTAATCTTTTCCTAAATTCCTAACTACATAGTTACTGTGAAATAGCAAGAGAGTTGTATTCTTCTAAGTCACTGAGTTTTTTAGATAATTGGTTACATAATAATACATAAAATAACATAGGATCCCATACCAAAGCAAAATTACTAAGTGGCTGGATCAACCCTTACCTGAAGTTTCTATTTGTGGACTTTTCAGTTAAGTGAGTCAGCATAGTCTCTTTATTATTTCAGCCCGCTTGGACTGGATTGTTTGTAATTTACTACAAAAACATCTTGGCAGATACAGTCTCAAATTTTTCTTCTTGTCTCAAACTTCTTAAGGAGCTAAAGGTATGAATTAACTTCTAGTCTCAAACTTCCTAAGGAGCTAAAGGTATGAATTCTATTTAGCTTGAGGTAGGAAGTTAGTTTATACCTGAATATATAAAGAATTTATATATTTGAGGGATAGTTTAGATCCAAACCATAGTTAATAACCCTTCAAAGTAACAACTCTATCATTATTGGCTGTTATCTGATTGTTCAAAACAAACAGAAGGTGCAAAGTGAGATGCTATTTTCTTACCTGACCTCTTACAAAAAGTAATAGAAGTGAAAAACACAATACATGCAAATAGGTGCATATTTTGTAAAAAAATAAAAGGGGAAGACCACAATAAGGAGAATATCACTCACTGTGATTGACAATGCTCAGAATGATCTGCGAGGCTGGGCTGATGATAAGCCCTGGAAGACAAGAAATCCAAGTTGAAAGGAAGTGCTGAGTGAGATCCGTCTCCCAGAGTGTATGAGCCAGCTGTCATTGCTGTGACAAATACCTGAGGTAAACAACTTAGAGGAGGATATTTCTTGGCTCTCGTTTTCAGAGGTGTCTGTCCGTGGTCAGCTGACTCCATTGCTTAGACCCCAGGTGAGACGGAGCATCATGGCGGAAGGGTGTCTTAGAAGAAACCCACCCAGCTCATGGCAGCCAGGAAGAGGAAAGACAGGAGGGGCCCAGGACAAGATATTGTCCCCAAGGGCACACTCTCGGTGACCAACTTCCACCCACCATGCCCTGGTTTCCTGTGGTTTCCACCCCCTCCCCGTGAGTCCATTCAACTGTCAATGGATTGATTCACCGATGAGGTCAGAACCCCCCGTGAACCAACCACTTCCCCAAAGCCCCACGTCTGTCTGGACATTGCTGCACCGGGGACCAAGCCTTCAACACAGGAGCTTTTGAAGTTTAGATCCAAACCATAAACAAGAGTCTTTGGAGACTCTCCTTACTCTCAACAAAGCTAAAATTGGCCAATAACAATCACTACGTTTCATGCACCAATGGTGGACATTGCCTAACTGTGTGATTATGGATACGAAAAACTACACACACAGGATCCACCAACACCTGATAAGAGCGATCAGCACGTTGTATTTTTATTTGGCTCTTATGCTTTCCTCCTGCATTTTATTTTAAATTAAGATTATACCTGCATTATTGGTTCCATATTCAGGAACTAATTGGAAACTGGCTTGCATGAAGTTCATCACAGGGACGCTTAGGTCTCATTTCATGTTTCATAGTAAACATTTTGGGAGGATAGTCAGGGTTAACATTTGCCCTTGGAGACACAAGAACTCAATATGGATCCCACCATATTGAAATTCCTCTTGAAATGCCTGTGTAACCCTGAGCATGGTACAGGGTCTCTCTCAACATGAGCCTTTCATCTGTAATAGTAATTATTTTTTTTAACAATAAAAGTAGCACACACTTCTCTAGAACTTACTGTTTTTCAGACCCTGTTCTTGGCATTTCCCATTCCTTCACTCATTTAATTTCGTCTCCTAATGTAATTCTCTTATCCCCATGAGGATATAGAGGACACTGCATTGGTAATCCCCCCTTTCATTTGGAAACAAAATATCAAAAAGCATAATTAATAGACTACAAAGTTATCTTCTGTAACATTTCTCATGGTCTGAAAGGGTTTCCCCATTTCTACCCTGTGGCCAATTTTTCCTCCCACTCTCATGTGCAAATGCACAGTGAAAGCACAAGTCCTGAAAATCAATGTATCGTTGCTTTTTCATCACGGCCATTTCCATGTACTCTACCTGGTCTCACTGGGGACATCAGGGGGACACAGTACTTCAAAGAAAAATGCCATCTTAATTGGATAGGTCTTTTTTTAACATTTACCGTTTCCTGTTGGGTCTGGCTCAAGTCAGTCAATATTTTTTTTTTAATAAACAGGGGAAGAAATAAAGCACACCATCTAAAACCCACATCTCTGAGTTATTGTGTGTGTTTGATATAATTTGTTGATTCCAGCATCCATGTGGGCGCAGCTCTATGCAGGGGCATTCGCCACTTTAGATATGCTGTGTGCAAAATGAATCGGTATGAATGACAACCCAGTTCAGCCCTTTCCAACATAACTTCCTGTCATCACCCACAGATGGAGGAACCCCAGTTTGGGAGGATGACCCAGGTTCTGTCTACTGATGCCCAAATTCTCAGTTGAGACACTGAAAGACGTGTTGCTTTCACTGACTCAGTGTTTGCAAAAACACTGAGGAAATACCATAAAGTGTTCTGCCTTCTCTTCAAATCAAGACCAGGAAACAAAGCAACATGGTGAATCCACTGTAGATGCAGCATGAATCCAGGGGAAGTGTTGGATATCATGGAGACCTGGCTTCAGATATCAGCTCTGCCATCTGCATTCCTCTGAGCCCATTTTCTTGTTAGGATGACCTGACATTGACATTTATGTACTCCTTGAAACATAATAGACTCTCCATAAAGTAAAACTTATCTTTGCTTTTCATTCATTACCTCAACCCCTGAGCTCCAAATGTATACAGAAGATGACTGGGGCCTCTCCACCTGGGCGACCCATAAACACATAGAACTCAACAGGATAAAGCAAGCTCAGTGTGTAGTTCTTAAATTTGCACCAACCCCGAAAGCTGGGTCACTCCTCTGTCTTTCCTTCTCTCTATTTCTGTCAATTCAATAACTCATCCAAGACATTTGTACTGGACTTGAGCTTTGAACTTGGCTGAACTTGAAGCAGGGTGGGGATCCTTGAAGCAGGGTGGAGAGGCAGATACATGCTAGCAAAGATCAGGCTGGTAAAGAGAAGAGCTGCTTTGAGTCTGGTGGGAATCATGTAAGCCAAAATATTCCTGGTGTGTTTAGAGGAAGACATTTACCCAGCACTGCCCAAGCCCTGCCATGCAGGCACAGGGACCTCAATACTCCCAGGTAATCTAGTTTTTAAAAAGCAATAAATCATACACACACACACACACACACAGACACACACACACAAACACACACACACACACACACACAGGCACCGAGCAGCATACCAACATAATATTACAAACTAAAATCGGGTGGTGAAAAAGAAGGCAAGAGAAATGAAGGAAAAGGAAATACGTTAATTGTATCATTAATCATGGAAGGGAATAAAGAAGATAGTGTCTAAAGAAATAAGAACTGAAGGTGTCATAATTTCTGTGTTAGTCAGCTTTTTGTTGCTGTGGCCAAAGCATCTAACAAGAACAACTTAGAGGAGGAAAAGTTTATTTAGGGCTCATGGTTTCAGAGTTCTCAGCTGATGGTGGACTAACTCATTGCTCCGGGTCTGAAGTGACACAGAACTTCATGGCAGAGAAAGTTTCTCAAATTACGGCAGCTTAGAAGCAGAGTGGAAAAACAAGAAGCCAGGGACAAGATATAGTCCCCAAGGGCACATTTCCAGTGACCTACTTCTTTAGCCATGCTCCACCTGCCTACAGTTACCTCCTGCTATAGTAGTCCTTTCACAGTGTTAATCCATCAAATGGATTAATCCATTGATGGGGTTACATCTCTCATAATCTATTCATTCCACCCATGCACTTTTCAGGGGATGCCTCATATCCAAACCATAACATAATTATAATTATAGCAGTTATGGCCAGAACAAAGAGCAAACCTTCTTAAATATCAGGAGAACGAAAGCAAATAAAATAGTAGAGGACAAATAAGCACATGCATATTCAGTTATCTTTCAGAACCACACCAAATGCACATCATAGGAAAGGTAAATGTGCGTGACGGATCTCTCGGGAAGATCCTCAGGTTGGGCTGCAAAGCAAAGCCAACCCCAGGTTGCATTTAGGAGATGCACAAATCCAAGTTGTTTGGCAAAGTCAGATACAAGAAGCATATTCAAGGTGTATCAGCCAGATGGAAATGAAAGGAAGGAGAGGTCACTGCTTCACATCTGTGAGGGTAGAATTCAGGGCAAAGGCATAAAGGAGACAGAGAAGAGATTTTGTTTATACTAAACAGTTTCCCAAGGAGAACCCAACCATTCTACATGTCAGACGATGCCAAAGAGCCGTGTCAAAAAAACGACCAGTGACTCAGGGGCAGGCAGAAGCAATCATCTTTGGAGACAATTCAGGACTCACCCCCCCCCCCCCAGACAGACAAGGGGACAGAGAGTCAGAGCCTAGCAGCCCCAGATCACAGGATGAACGAGACCAACCACACTGAGCCACACAGATTACACACCTTAACAATGGATCATTTATTTTTTTCAAATGTCCATAAAACATCATTGACCACAATCTAGGCCACAAAAGCATACCAATATTTAAAAAAATAAAAGAAAACAAGAGCATTATAGACCTATTATCTGACTACAATGTAATAAGAATAGGGGTAAGTAATAATGGAAAATAAAACATTGTAATAACTTCCTCTTGGGCATACTTTAGGTTAGAGAGGAAAGACAATCTCAAATGTAAGAATTTCTAAAAGAAAATCATAAAACACTATTCAAAAACTATGAGCACAGCTAATACAGCAAAGTCACAAACTCAAACATTTATGTCAATAGCAAAATAAAGAATAAACCATCTAACTCAATGTTAGAAATTAAACAAACGTGAGAAAGAAGGAGATGTAAAAGATAAAACCAAAAATTAATTAGTTTGAAAACCAGAAACTCAGAGAACTAAAGAACAAATTCTGCAAGCTCTTTCTTTAGGGGAGAGCAAAGAACCATATGATAAAGGACTCAAAGCTGGTCCAAGCCTGGGGAGATGCTTTCATCTTTTACAAAATCATCTGACCCAGTAATGCTTAAACTGTGTGAGGCATCTACAAAGAAGGGAAAATCCCAGTATCTTTCATTGAAGCAAATATAATATTATGTCCAGACCTGGTAGAGATGGAACAAAGCAATAATAAACAAAACTGTAGCCTAACATGTAGATTAATGCATATATATTATGTACATTAATGCAAAAATCAGATATGAATTATTAGTAAACTACATCCATTAGATGATCAAAAATAATAAATGACTGAACTGTCTTATTTTGGAAATTTAAGAAGGGTAAAATAATATAAATTCTAATAAAGAGGTAATCCTATTACTAGATTTTAGAAGAAAACCTCAAACACTAAGAAAAAGTGCTTACTAAAATTTAGCAACCATTCTTGATTTTCAAATGAGTCAAAACAATGAGATTAATAAAGATTTTTAAAGAAATTTATAGAGAGGCTGGGGTCGTAGCTCAGTTGGTAGAGCATTTGCCTCCCACATGTGAGGCACTGGGTTCTTTCCTCAGCCCCACATAGAAATAAATAAATAAACTAAAGGCATTTAAAAGAAAGAAATTTATAGAAATGACATGACCAAGTTGAAAGTAGAGGCTCAGAAAGTTCACAGATAAGGACTTAAAAATGGCTCAAACATAAGAAAAAACACTTAACTGCACTCTAATGAGAGGTCCCCCAATTAGAGCTGTGTTGTGATTCCATTTTTCACTTATTGATTTGGCAAAGGTCCAGAAGTTTGATAACACTCTGTTAGAAAGGCTGTAGGAAAACAGACATCATATATTGCTTGTGGGAATATGAATTGGTATAACCCCTGTGGAGGGCAAATCAGCACCATCTATCAAAATTACATATGTATATACCCTTTGACCCATCAATTATACATTTGGGAATTTATCCTCTAGTTACAACTTGCACACACGTGAAATGATATCTCTGCAAGGTTATTCATTAGCATTACTTGTAAGGAGAAAAAAAATGGCAGACAACCTAAATGTCCATTCAAAGGAAACTGTTAAAAAATTATGGTACATCCATACAATAAAACACCATGAAGCTGTGAAAAGATAACGAAGACTCTTTCTATATATAAGAAGAGTGCCAATATATATCACAAGTTAAAAAAATGGGCCAATCACAAGTACGTGAAGCTGCCTTTCTTATACAAGGAGGAAAAACAAGAATATATATTTGTGTTAAGTTTTAAGCAATTTCCTGTCATTGTAAGAAATGGTCCTTCAAATGTTGTCCCCAACTTATTTTTCTAGGTCAATTGTTGTTCAGTCTTATTCCCTAAGGCAAACACACAAACTATGCTTTCATGATATTCAGTTACTTAAAAGTATCTGGTCATCTTCTGCCTAAAACACCAAGAAGCCCTTGTCTGACAGATGAGCTACTCATTCTGCACGAAAATCCACTTCCAATGCCACCTCTCCACTAGGGAAAGAGAGTGGCTTCCTTCGGTGGAGTCCCCTGCACAGCCCTATTGTCAAGTTGCATTAAAATTCTTTGTTCAGATATACAAATCCCAAGAGGACTGTGAGAAGTCCAGGGGCAATGGTTGTGCATTAGGTTTACCTTTGACTCACTGTGATTTATCCTGTCCACATTATGCATGCAGTAAGTAGGCTTTAAATGGACAGGGGGCAGGGAGACAATCTAAACGTCCATCGATGAATGAATGGATAAACCAAACCGTGATACCAACATACAATGAATGCATTCAGCCTCAAAAAGGAAGCTCAGACACATGCTGTAACATGAACGAAGCCTGAAGATCTTATATGAGACACCTAGAGCGGTTGAAATCATAGACACAGAACATGGAAGGGTGGTCACCAGGGATTGGGGGCAGGGAAGAATGAGGAGTTACCATCGATGGGTGCAGAGTTTCAGTTTGAGAAGATGGAAAGTTCTGGACACAGCCAGTGGTGATGGCTGCACAAGAGGAAGTGTGCCCCTGAACTATATCCCTAAAAATGACTGAAATAGTTGATTTTATATTTTACCATAATAGAAAGCATACCTTGAATGGGATATCCAAAGAAACCTTAGCATACAAACTCTTCATCCTCAAAAATGTCTATCTTATAACCAAAGCGGGAAAATACTTCACATTGTTTCCCTGCTCATCTGTCAAAATCAGTGCTACTGTTAGAAGGTTTTCTCCTGGGATTTCATTGAAAGCTGTAAATGAGTAGGCACTCAGACCTTAGTAAGTACACTACATCATTCATTTGTGAATAAACGCCAGTGGCCCATGATGTGGCCAACATGGGGTGCTGGGACCCAGAGGTGAGAGAACCAGATATCGCTCCTCACCCCAAGGAGCTTCCCACCCAAGGCTGAGTCTACAAACCCAGCCACCTTCAAGACCCTTTGCTTCCAATTTCTTCCTCTGGATGGGCCACCCTCCTCCTGGTCTCTCCTTGATATTTTCTGTATAAGCTTCATCTTAGAACATTGTGTGTGTGCTGATGTTCCACAGTAGAGAACCAATTCCCTTTAGTAAACAAAACACAAAAAGTTTATGAAATACATTGCCAATGGCTCATCTTTATGTTTTATTTTCAAGTGGCTTACTGCTGGGGTGGAGAAATGTTATTGATTTTTGTATGTTGATCTTGAATCCAACAATCTTGCTGAACTCAATAGAGTTCTAACAGTGTGTGTGTGTGTGTGTGTGTGTGTGTGTGAGTGTGTGTGCACGCGCGCACGCGCGTGTGTGTGTTCCTTTGGTTATTATGGGTAGATGATTATATCATTTGTAGATAATATCCTTCCTATCGCTTCCCTCCCAATCCTTATGACTCTGAATTCTTTTGTTCCCTCATAACATTGGTCAGACCTTTTGAATAAAATTTCAAAACCCAACACCATACATGCATTAAAACGGATCAATTTTATTATATTGAAGTAAAAGTTTTCCATGCAATAAAACATAAATTATAGAAGATGTTTTCTATATTTAAAACAATAAGTATTATTGTTGGTAGAATATGTATAAAATTTCTGAATATCAACAAAGAGAAAATGTCAATTCAGTGGAAAATGGTCAAAAGTATGAATAGATGAGAAAACTCTAAAGCTAGCAAGCACATTGAAAAGATGTTTAAAATCATTAATAACTAGAGAAATGCAGATGAAAACAATAACAAGATATCACTTTGCATGTATTAGACTGGCTATATTAGAAAGCTGGATAATATCAAAGGTTGGAAGGAATTTGGGAATCTAAGATTATAATCCCGGGCTTGAGGGAATATAGCAATTCCCTCCCTGGGACTGCAATTTTGGAGAATAATCAGGCAGCTTAGTCAAATCTAACATATGCATCTGCTACAGGGTACGCATTTCCCAGATTTCCACACGTAGCCATAAGTGGACATGTTCGCTAAGAAGTTCGCGTTAGCAATGGACATGTTGAGCAGCTGGAGGGAGCCGGGTTCTCCAGGACTGTGTGAGCAGACAGATAAAATACAGTGGATGCAAACCAGGGACCACATGCAGCAATTGAAAGAAACAGTCTAGATGTGCGCACACCAACGTGGATGGATCTTAAAATCAGTGCCAAGCGAGAGAAATTCAAAGAAAATGACAACCTCTCAACCAATACCATTTACATAAAATTAAGTTTCATGCATATAAATCACAAATACACATTTGCAAGAACCCATATGAACACAGAATGCAAGTATATGCTAAATGCACCCAAATGATTTGAAACGATTTGTCTATGAGGGTAGGAAATGGAGATGAAGTGAATGTATGGAACAAACAAAGGCAGGCTCTCTAGTAGAGCCATGGTGGCGAGGCCTGTGATGGAGGAGTGAGACTAGGTGGATTGTTGTTGTTTTAATAAAGAAGAGAAATAAATAAAAGCACTGATGATAGAATAGAGAGAAACCCAACAAGTGTCAGGGAAGTGTCTCCAAAAGGTCTAATGGGGCTTCTTGCTTATCAACATTGTAAAGATGGTCAACATCTCAAAGATGTTCCCAAGAAGCAGCACCAAGCACCCTGCCCATTATGGGGTATCAGTGAAAGCCCAGTGAAGGCTGGCCTTTGGCCTATATCCGACCTCGTGCAGCAAGTGAAGGGGTAACAAGCCAACAGGGAAGGGACAATGCAGGGGGACACCTCACCCCATATCTCTCACTGTCCTCTGCCTTCCTCGGGCTGTTTCATGCCAGAGGAGAAGAGGACGCAGAAAAAGCTACCTTGTCTAACCATCTGTCTAGATTTTAAGTTTTCTGCTGCTTGTGTAATATGTAAGGCTTCAGGAGAAGCAGACCTGTGGAGCAGTGAGCCCACCCTTGCTTTTACTACATGTAGAGAGTACACTATTTCCCCTCTTATCCATGGTTTCACTAGCCACAGTTTCAGTCACCTATGGTCAATTGGGGTCTGAAAATACTAAATGGAAAATTTCAAAAATAAGCAATACGTAAGTTTTAATTGTGCAGAATTCTGTGTAGTATTATGAAACCTCAGAACATCCCACTTGTGTCTCATTCTGGATGTGAATCATCACTTTGTCCAGTGTATCCACACTGTATGTGCTACCCTCCCTCCCACTTGCTAGTCTCTCCACACTCTCTTGGTCATCAGAATGACTGTCACAGTATGGCAATGTTTATGTGCAACTAACTCTGTTTTACTTAATGAGTAATGGACCCAATGAACAAGAATAATGATGCTAGCAATTCAGATAGGCCAAGGGTAGCCTTAAAATGCTTCCTTTAAGTGATTAAGTGAAATTTCAACATATTTTTTTAGAAACCGACCATAATCACATACGTTTTATTATAGTATATTTTAATAATTGTTTTATTTTATTATTAATTATTGCTGTTAATCTCTTATTTTGCCTAATTTATAAATTAAACTTTATTATAGGAATATAAAGAAAAAACACAGCACTTATAGGATTCAGTACCGTCCAAAGTTTCGGGAATTCATTGCGGGTATTGGAAAGTATCTCCTCAGAGATAGGGAAAACTGTGGTACCTTTTTCTCAGATTTCTGATTTTTAGAAGACAATAATTGGACTCACAAGTCCATTAGTCAGACAATAACCACCCAACTTTTCCTCTGTCACCTTTCTTAGATGTATCATTAGACATTGAGGCAGAATGAGGGTTGTACTCCATATCAACTAATGTCTTCCAGAAAACCGGAGCAGCAGGAATTTGGCCATGATGGAAACAGCATTTTTATTAATGTCTTCCAAGAAAGCTCACGGTGTAACGAGCTGACTGTTGGGGATTATGTACTGACCTGGCTTCCTGAATTTATCGTCTGCTGGTTATGGATTGTTGCATATAGTTCACCGGAAAGTTTGCCAGCCTGTTGTTCTCATAATACTCTTAGGGGTTTACTTCTGGCTCTGGGAAATCTGCTTATGAGGAGCTGGGAAGAAAAATAAATGTGGTGGAAATGCAGTGGCTGCAGATAGTGGGTTGGAGTGATCCTATGTACTGAGCTGGAAATTGAGCTGGAGGTGAATTCAGAGGGAGGCCTACCTAAACACAATGGAAAATATAAAGTGACCAGCAAATAAGGGAAGGCAATTCTGCTTAGTGATTTCCAGGCAAGTCTCTGGGAAGTCAGAGCCAACTTGGGAGCAGAAGTTTGGGTACCCAAAGCTAAGTGATGAGACACTAGCCTTGAGCAATGGCTTAAGACCTGAAGCTTGGCACCAGCTGATACTCACCCCCCTCCCCGTACCACCTGGAAGGAGGTGACGAAGGTGAGTCTATAAGGCAGAGAGAAGCATTTGTGCATCTGCTGACTGCTCAGGGGCTTTGCCACCAGGATGGTACATTCCAGGAAACAAGTATAGGAACAAATCACCAGTTTGGATGGGGGCTGAAATCCTTGGCTTCTTTAAATATACACCTTCATAAGAATTTAGGAGATTCGTGCAAAAGCTTGGAAAGCAACCCAAATCCAAACCCACTCACAAGCATTGAGTGGAAGGAACATCTATTTTAAATGTCATAGGCCCATAATTGTTACCCTTGAGTAGCAGCTACCAAGCTTTCAAAGAGCACAAAAAGAGATTTTGCAGGGTTTCCCTGGGACCCAGTGTGGAAAGAGATGATTTAACAATACATCCTGACTCCCATGGTATTCCAACAGTCCCTAAAAGGCCTTTGGGTGACAATCACAGACAGTTCTACTGTGGAGCTCACTGGATGGCCATACATCTTGCTCTGCAGGTGAATAAGTGAAAAACTGGTTTTGCAAACTTGCCCAAATATGAATTTGTGACAACTTTGTGTGGTTGAGACAGAATCAGTCCCACAGCATGTGTAACCATCTAAAGCTATCCCTATGGGGAGAACCATGTGGCAGTTCATACTACAACCTTCCCATCTCCACGGCTGACCCACAGTCTCTGAGAGTTGTATACAACGCAGAGTTCCTGAATATTAAATTCACTCTGCAAATAATGCAGTAATAAGCAAGACACAGCCAGAGTAGCCAGAGTAGGTGACATCCACCCCACCCCCCAAAATGCCAAACTTGCATTCAACACTTGGCTTCCACTCCCAAAGAATTAAAGTTAACATGTGCCTGGGCATCAAATTAGAGAGAACTGTCAACTCTTTTGACTTGTCAGTTCCGTGGTACTGAAATTTCTTTGTTAAAACAGTATCCAATTTCAAGTATAAAAGACAATAACGTACGAGACAGATGTTTCATAGAGTTTGAAGTACCGAGTCTCAAACTATCACTTTTATTTTATCAGCCACCTCTAAAGAGTTCAAAGCATTTTTGTGTGCATTTTTATGCAGAATGTTACAATAATAGACTGGGAAGACATTATCTTCTTCTTCTTCTTTTTTTTTTTTTCAAAGAGAAACAAATGAATCTAAAAACTGCTAATGGTCACCTGAATCCTACCCTGAAAACCCACTGATTAGTGCCACATCTTCAAACCTTCCCAGGCTTTTCGGATCTTTCCGGACTGAAGAGGCAAAGGTAAGCTACAAAAGTCAGGCAGGTGAAGAATAGTTTTTTTGCTGGTGGGGTTGTGGGGAACCAGAATGTTCCATATATAGTACGCAGCTGCACCCATCCACACTGACTGAACTCTGTCATGGAGGAATGGAGACCTTCAATATTTCCAGCTAATATAATTTTTAATGAGAGGGTGTAAATCTAACAATTTAGAGGTAAAAGTCACTGATTTTTTTTAAAAATGCTGGCTTATTGTCATTTTTTTTAAATCGTGAGCCAAAAATATCACATCTGTGAGCCAGACCCTACCCAAGGCAGCTGGTTTGCAACCACAGACCTAAGATGTCACCACTCATAGTAGTTTCTATCTAAGTCTAAGGCAGAGAAAAAATAACTCCTGTTTAAAACCACCAATATCCACGGCCACATCTGCCTGCTAAGGAGATGTACCATTTCTCTCCAGTCTATAATATTTTCTAAGAAACCTACTGAGATAAGTCTTGTTCATGAAATTCCCTTGTCACCCTCCTTAGACATCTCTAGACATCTGTGCTCTGCTGTAGATAAAGTCCTTCTGCGGCTCTCCCCATCTCCATAAAAGTTTACCACACATGACTGTCATTTTCCAGGAGAGTTTGACGGTTAAGAAACATGGGTGTCATTTCACCCTGTGCTGATGCAGTTAATAGAGAAGAAATAGTCATGAGAAGCCAGACTCCAGAGGAGTCTGGGATAAACAGATCACCTAGAAACACCCCCCACCCTGAGATATGGGTAGGGGGTTTCTGAGCTTTTTATAGTAGGTGGGACCAGATTGTAGATAGATATTGTTTTATTATTATTTTAAAGGTCAGACCAATTAACAACAGTCTAGCTGTCAATAAACTTCGAGTTCCTAGAGACGGAAGCATTCTCCATAGGCTGCTTCATGGGCGATGAGGAAATCACACCTCCCAAGAGTACTAGGGATATTGGGCACAGAGACAGTAGGTGCCGGCTTTGCAACCAAAGAGTTGCTTCATAGAATGTCAGGACCACTATGTACCAAACCACCAAATATCAGGACTGGAGGAGCCTCCACTATGGAGGTGGGAGGTCACTTTCTGGCCACAGAGCAAAGCCTGGAGCAGCAAGGGACAGAGCATTTGTCCTTCCCGAAGGCCCCGAGAGACTTTCCCTCATGCCCATTCCTAGTGTCATCAGAGGCAGTCTTGGGTAGGTAGAAATGTCCTTGGGACTCTTCTTAGAGAGTTCCCAGGGCATCATGAGGCTAATGTGTTCATCAAATTGGAGAATCAATGGGAAGTTCCCTAAGACTCCCCTTGGAAATAATAGCTCTTTCTGCGGCGGACAGTGGAAGACTTCTATCTACACCCAGTTTCTTCCTTCCCCTGGGGAAGTAAACTAAACCTACACAGACACAGTCTAAAAGGGACAAGGGCTTGCAACTCAGACCTAAGGAAAATGACTTTCCCTACTCTGGCCAGGAAGTTGGCTGTCCACAACCCTTTGGGAGAGGATTTTCCTCTCCTCTCCTTATCTTCTGATAGTGAATTTTAGAGCCCTCATATTGAGCCACAGTGGAGAGGTGAGTTTTCCTTACATCTGCTTGGCTATAATTTATGTATGAATTGTTGGCTTGATTTTCTGTAAAAAAAAAAAAAATTAAAACAACCGTAGAGGGAGAGTTATGTGCCCACCGGTGGTCTGAGTAGCGTCATCTCACATTTCCAGATCAGTTTATTTGGTTAAAGCAATGTGAACTGTAACCCTGAATAATTTATCAAACTATTGAACCACTTGTAAAATAATTGAAGCTTGAGCCTAGTTTTGCATAACAGATTTAAACGGGAGAGAAACGTATTAGCAAGACCTTAACCTCGAGAAATAGAAAGGGTGGTAAGGGAGCTGACAGTCTTTATCATAACACACACACACACACACACACACACACACACAGCACTTCTAACCAGCCACCTTCTTTAGCAATGACTCGATTGATAGCATCCCATTCTTCCCAGATGAACCCTACCATCCAGACAGGCAGGTTGAAATGGCAGGGAAAGAGGGTTACTGCGAAAAGGAGAGATAATCCCAGAGTTTGAGAAGATGGGGGAACAGCAAGGGTCTGCCATCCTCAGCACAGGTACCCTTGGCAATGACCTCGAAACCAAAGGTCTGGGAAAAACCATCTGGAGGTGTTTAGCTGGGCACAGCTAAGATTGTTTTCAGTGGTACAGAAAAGGGAGGCTTCCCTTAACTATGCGCCCCGTGAGACAACATCTAAAGGTTCACGTGCACATCTGGGCCCATGCAAGAGGAACATTGATGAAATAAAGAATCCAGCAATTCACATTCAGGGTAGAAAAAGAATTTCCATCATGTTCAGTTCAGGTTAGTTGAGGAGCACAATTTCCCCCCTCATTCTCCCACTTTCTTATGCAAGTTTTTTAAATACAAAATATGGAAAACACAGATAGCCCAAGAGAAAGGGAAAAAAAATCAGAAATCAAAATCTCCAAGGAAAATGTGTCTTGACATTGATCTTAGCAATGATTGTTTGGATATGACACCAAAAGCCCAGGCAACGAAAGCAAATCTAGACAAGTGTGATTGCATCAAACTAAAAAGCTTCTGCATGACAAAAGTAACAATCAACACAGGGAGAAGGAAACCTATGGAATGAGAGAATATATATTTGCAAACCTCCATCTGGTAACGAGTTAAAATCCAAATGTACAAGGAATCCAAACAAGTTCATATTAAAGACACATAACCCAATTTTTAAAAATGTATAAAGTAGCTGAATAGACATTTCTCAACAGAAAGACACGCAAATGGCCAAGAAGAATGCAAAAAAGGTGCTCAGCCTCACTAATCACCAGGGATGTTCAAATCAACCTCAATGAGCTGTCACCTCACACCTGTTAGGATGGCTACCATCCGAAAGACAAAAATTAACAATTTTTCTGTAAGGGTATAGAGAACAGGGAACCCTCATGCACTACTGGCAGGATTGGAAATTGGTTTAGTTATGGAAAAGAACATGGGGTGATTCCTATACAAAATTAAAAATAAAGCCACCATATAATCCCACAATCCTGCATCTCGGTAGTTCTCAAAGGAAAATAAAACAGTCCTTCAAAGAGATATCTGCACTCCCAACTCCATTATAGCTTTAGTCACTATAGCCAAGGTATGGGAATAACCCAAAAGTCTGTTGACAGATAAATGGACAAATAAAATATCACACACACATATACACACACACACACACACACACACACGCTCCAGAATCTTATTGAGCCTTGAAATTAAAAAAGATAAAAATGCAACAACATGGATGAACTGGGATGACATCACGCTAAGTGAAATCAGCCAGACACAGAAAGACAAATTCTGCGTGAGCTCACTTACACGTGGAATTTAAAATAGACTCAGAGAAGCAGAGACAGTAGTGGTTGCCAAAAGCAAGGGATTGGTGGAAATGGGAGATACTGATCCAAAGGTGAAAACTTTCAGTTAGGCAAAGTGAAATAAATTCTGGAGATGTAACATACCACAGGTGACTATAGGCAACGCTTTTCTGTTGTACACTTGAAATTTTCTGAAGAGGGTAGACCTTAAGTCTACACACACACACACACACACACACACACACACACACACACACTCCTGAGTGGTGAGGTGATGGATAAATTAGCCGGCTCAACTCTGGTGGTCATCTCACAATGGATACCTATGTCAAAATAACAAGTTGTATCCCTTAAATGTATAGAGTTTTTATTTGTTGACTCTAACACAAAAACTTAAACATTGAAAAATACATTAAAAATAATAAATAAATCATGTTCTCAACAGCCAGAGGGGCACATGTTTTGGAATTTTTTTAAAATTGCATGACATTATAAATTGTGCATGAAATGGAGATCCTGTGGACTCATAATCTACTTCTTTCAATTAACAAAGCATATTATTACTATGGATAACAATACATGTTTTGAATGTGCATGTCTACCATATCCAAAAAGTGCATGAACAAGATTATTTTCAATAGCTGTATGGCATTCCTGTACTGTCATTTAGGAGGAGTGTAGGTTGAATCTGATTTTCATGTTTGTAAATAATGCAGCAAAGATGCTGATATAGTAATAACTGCAAAGACTTTGTACTAAAGACACATCCTCCATGCTTTATCTTTTAATCCTCATCCGCCTAATATTATGGTTTAGGTATGAGATGTTCCCCCAAAGGCTCAGGGGTGAGACAATGCAAGCATGTTCAGAGGTGAAATTATTAGATTATGAGAGTTGTAACCTAATCAGTGGATTAATCCACCAATGTGGATTAACTGAGTAGAAACTATAGGAGGGTAGGGTGTGGCTGGAGGAAGTAAGTCACTGGGATGTGGCTTGGGGCATTATATTTTGGCCCTGGTGAGTGGAGCTCAATTTGTTTACAGATTGCCACATCTGAGCTGCTTCCCTCTGCCACACCCTTCCCATGACGTCCAGCCCCACCTTGGGCCCAGAGCTATAGAATCAGCCAGTCATGAACCGAACTTTGGAAACCGTGAACCAAAATAAGCTTTTCCTCTTCTTGGTTGTTCTTTTGGTCATAGGATCAAAAGGCTGACTAAAACACCTGGGAAAAAGATACAGCTAATTTCTCTATTTTATAGATGCATAAAATGAATGGAGAGAATTCAAGTGACCCGCTAGCTGTAACATGCTGGGCATGGAACAGGGCTCGATTTTAAACCCTAATCTGTCTGTGCTGCAGCCAAGACTTATAATTGCTACAATCTTCTGTCTATACACATTTATTGTGTTTTTTTTCCTACTTCCTTACTATGAATTCCTAAAAGCACAGTTATTGGAACAAAGGAAATAAAAAATTTAAATCTGGGGAAACAGAAAAAAAAAATGGTCAGTGAGTTCAGAGGTCTGCAGGCTCTTGGGGTGGCTGCAAAATGTGATTCCTCTGCCAGTCCGCATTGGAGCTAAGAGGTTAAAGTTAATGTGCTGCAGGATGCATCCTTGTGAGGTAGATGCATCCCAGCAGAGTGGACAGGGCTCCCTGGCAGAAATGTCCGCCCCAGGAAGGAGATGGAAGGAACAGCCCCAGAGCCCTCTCCAAATTCTCCCATTCCAAGAGACTATAGCCCTTCCGGCCGTCTGGTGCTACGATTATGATATAAAATTTGGGGAGTCTTTGTTTATATGCCATACTTACTAAATCAGCATTTCAGAACTATTTATATAAAAAGAGAAGTCATCTTTGATCTCTAAAACTGTAGGGGGGTAGGTGGTGGAGGAGGAAGACATGAGCCCATATATGGGAATACATTCAATTGAAGTAAAATGAAACAGCTTCTGTTTCCGATTATGAGCCTTTGTTCCCGGGTAGGGGCTGTCTTCCACCTTGCCTGAGCCTTCTGCCCAACCTTTTTTTTATTTGCAGGAGCTACACATTATTATAACTTAAAATGCAGATTCACCCAAAAAGGAGGCTGTGTCGTGTATACCAAAAAGAGACACAAGGTGCTTAGCCTAAGTTGGCCTTTTTCCCCTCCTTCTATTCTAATAGATCTTCTTTTCTTTTTTCTTTTTGTCACTCAAAATGAGTGTCTGATGTACTAGCATAAATTGTTAAAAGCAGTTTTAGGTAAAGGAAGAGAGAGTAAAGTGGAGTTTTTTTTCACAAAAGCCAACCTCAATTTATGTCAAAGAGGGTTAAAAGACCTTGGGATTAAAGCAATAAACTTGCTGCTGTCAAAGCTAAAACCCGCTAACAATTTAGTGCCAAACGCATGTTGTTCAATATCATTTCATATTATATTATGTCACAAAGAGCTGACGGTTCTGCATCACCCTGACAGGGCTGATTTACTCTGAAGAATTCATCGACATTTTGCACAGTCAAAGCTGACTTCATTTTGTTGGATGGACGGTGGGAAATCTCTCCGTACTTGAGTTCGAATATTAGTCTGGAAATCTATCCCAGATTAAAGATTCAAGAGACCACTGGTGCACAGCTTTGCCAAGTAAGTTCTTTGAAAGGCGACTATAGACTTTGTGTTGCTCTCATTGGCAAGGTATTTAGACCAGCGACCTTAATCAAAGTCAATAGAGCTTAAATTAGATTTTTTTGGCATCCCCTAAAGCATGTGAATCATTAGCCAACTCTTTAGATAAAGAAAGTCATACCAAAGGGTTTTCTTTGGTCTACACATCAATCATTTATGCATTCCTTAAAAGGTGCTCATCACCTTATTTTCTTAATCATGTGCACCCATGATAGCTTTTGCTCATTTTCTCTTTTACCAGTACAAAGGCATAGGTTCAATGGATGCCATCAGGGTATCTTTGAATTTGGAGGCAACGAATCCATAGGACTCAAGGTCAGTGAGAAAATAGTTTTCTTGGGACACTTGCACAAGGATAAGTGGTTCTCAAAGTATATGATCTGGGCCAGGCATGGTGATGCAGGCCTGTAATCCCAGAGACTCAGGAGGCTGAGACAGGAGGATCATGAGTTCAAAGTCAGCCTCAGTAAAAGAGAGGCACTAAGCAACTCCGTGAGACCCTGTCTCTAAATAAAAGATAAAATAGGGCTGGGATGTGGCTCGGTGACTGAGTGCCCCTGAGTTAAATCCCCAGTACCAGAAAAAAAAAAAAAAAAGTATATCATCTGTGTCTTCAAGACTTAAGTGCAAATCAAGCTGTTTTAACATCAAGGAAATGAATATACTGTGTTATACAGCTTGTACAAATGTGCATCCCATATGAAATATGAATCCATGTTTAGCATACTCAGGTCTGAATGATTATGCAAAAAAGTATTGAATGGTTATTTCTAGGCAATGATATGAGAGGCAACAAGTATTTTTTCATCTTTATGAATGTTCTCAAAATTTCTTAAAATTGCTCAAGACTTACTTTTATTTTAAAAAGAAACAAAAATAGTTATAAAACTGTGCTAAAGAAATTTATTATCCAAGTCCATCTCAAATGAATGTGTATGTATAGTCCTATTATTTCGATTGAGAATAAAAGTTCTCTAATTTAGTGGGGTTCCAAACTGAAAGTTTTCAGACATTGCTTTCTTTGAAGTCTGGCTTGTTTGCCAGTGGTCACCTCTCTCACCTGCAGGATAAGGAATGAATACAATGTTCTCCTGAACAGTCCCTCTGCATCCAGAGCCTCTGATTCTCTCCCAGCTGTCCTCAGGGCTGCTGAGCACATTCCCACTGACTGTTTGATTGACAAGCTACAAGGAGGCCGGCTGCCGGTGGATGCTGAAGGGACTTGACAGGTGGTCAGAACAATTCCAGGTGACAGTCAGACTCAAGGTTCCAGAAAAGGGAGGGTGTGTGTGTGTGTGTGTGTGTGTGTGTGTGTGTGTGTGTAGAAAGAGCGGGGGAGAGAGAATGCATGCAGTCTCTCCTACATCTAGGAAGGAGACCCTTCCCAAACTGGCCTTACGTCCCCCGCTAGGGTCTCAGCTGCACTATCTCCCCCTTCCACTTCCTGATGTCCCTCTGGACCACCTGCCTCTCACCTGGCTTTAGCCTCAGCTTCCACCACCATCTGTGGAGCACACTGCCAAGACCACTTTCTAACCAGAGTATTTTTAACTTTTAAAACATTAACCCATTATGTCACATGGTCCTAGATATAGGCCACCTATTAAAAACTTATAAGATTTTATAGGCCATCTATAAAATGGCTCAATTTGTTTCCATAGGTGTCCTGTGTAGAGGACCGTGGGACATGATGAGTTAAGTCAATAAAATGTGCTCTATGTGCAGAGTACGGGGACATCTGAGCAGCAAGTCTCTGCTCTGCTGGACCGTAGCCTTAGCGGTGTGACCAACACCAGTACACATTTCAGGGCACGAGAGAGCTAACTGTCTACACCACTCTTGGGTGTGCTCTGGGAGGAAGTTGCAACGAGGGATGAGGTGTAGGGAGAGCCCTCTCAAAGGCAGCAGTGCTAGAGAGTTTGGCGTTTCTGGCTGCTTCTCCTGCAGCCCTCACAGGTAACAGAATAAACTCCTCTACAGTGGAGATGATTGTCCCCCGTGGATGCACAGATGGCCATTAAAGTCTCCCCACCACTGCCTCTTTCTCTCTCCCAGACCAACAATCCCCAAGGTTTGAGGTCACTCCCTTTTGCCCATTAGACCCTGTTCCTGGAATGGGTCTTCTGTGTCCCCTCTGTCCCCAAGGAGCCTAACCCTGGTCATGCATTTGCCATCCATGGCTCCTGGTCCTGACATCCAGAAGTGGTCTCATCTGCTTTCAGAACAGTCCCACCTCTGGTTGGCACCTGAGGCTCTTTGCTGGCCACAGGAAGGAGACCAGGGCAAGGACAGGCCATGTTGTGGGATATGTGTACTCTGCCACCATTGCTGTCCTCTGCTGCCGTCTGGCCTTCTGTGAGGATGACAGCGCCAAGACCAGACACGACTCTCCAGGAGTGCCCAGGTTCATGTGGGAAGCAGAAAAGAGATGACAAGATCCTACCACCCAGAGCACAGTGGACTAAGACAGGAGAGCTTCTAGTCAGGACCAGAGCTAGGTGCTCAGGGGAGCCATGCCTGGCAGGGCCTCCACATGGGGCTTGCAAAGCCAAGTCCAAGGGGAGTTGACAGAGAATCATAAAAAAAATAAAATTGAGGAACTGAAGGATTGGGGAGGGAGAGAAAATGAAACCGGAAAAGGTGGGGTGGGGTCCACATAGCCTAATATTTTTAAGGAGTCTGGACTTCACCCTCTGGGTACCTGAACAGACAGGTTGCAAAGGTGCTTCTCATTATAGTCGATTTGCATTTTGCTAATGGTGAGTGGTGGTGGGCGTTCTTTCATGTGCTGGTCCACGATTTTCACATCTCCTTTGGAGAAATGCCTATTCGGATCCTTTGCCCATTGTCGATGGAATTATGTGCCTTTTATTATTGAGCGATAATGTTTCTTTATATATTTTGGACACAAGTCCCTTTTATATGATTTTTCAAATATCCTCTTCCCATTCATCTATCCTCTTCACCAGAGAAGCAGCCTCCTGCTGGTCCCCTTCCTTTTTCTCTAGCTCCCCTACAATCAAGGAACCCGACAAATCTTTTAAAACATAAATCCAGTTCTAGTTGTCTGTGCTGCATGATATTTTAAAAATACTTCTCGGATTAAGTCATTCTTCTGCTTTTCAAAAAAAAAAATAGGTAGAGAAAATAACCCTTCTCCTGGCTTCCCTTTGCTGTGGGCATAAAGCACGGGGTCTTGCCCTGGGCTAGAAGGATCCTTTTGCCCCTCCAGGGCCTCCTCTCTGCACTGGGGTCACTCTGATTGCATCCGTTTTATACCCTAGAGCTCCCTGGAACCTCTGTGAGCCAGCAGTCTTCCTTGGTCCTCTGCCCCTGACCAACTCCCTCTCACTTGTGTCAGGGTAAATGCCTCTGTCCTTCTGGGAGCCGCACTGGCCTTTCAGTCCACATTAGGTCCCCTGGACACAAGAAGGGCAGTGCCCATCAAACTCATCACACTTTGATTGAAGATCTTAATTGATTCACAGCCATTAAAATCAAAGCTAAGAAAGACAGGGCCTATTTATTTTGTGTCCAGAACCCAGCAGCATCCTCAGAAGAGAGTGGTGGAATGCTGGTCCCCTGGGGCCAGCCCCAGGGGCTAATGCAGATGAGCTTCTGCCCATGAGGATCCTCTGAGAGACTGTGAAATTCCCGGATGAAGGTACACCCAAGAAAGATCATATTGAAAGAGCACATGCTGTATTTCGGCCCCGTTCTCCATGATCTGCACATTGTTTTTCTCAACAGATTTGGAACCCCCGGCATTTAACCACATTTCACCCAAAGTTCTTGCTGACCTTTGGTGCTTAAAAAATATCATCAAAATCACCCCCCCACAGTTTTGCCTTTTTTTTCCCCCCTTCCCAAAAGAAACAGGTTTCTTAGACTTTGGGAGACATCCATTGCCTTTGTTGTTTTGTGTGTGAGTCTAAGTTATATTTTAAGAATGAGTTTCTAAGTGACCACTGAAGCCTAAGGTAGCTGCCTTTGGTAATCACACAGTGATTAGTTTAGGATTAGATATGTGACCCAGTTGCAGCCATTGAGATGCAAATAGATTGTGGTAATGTTGGGTCAGGGGCTCTCCTTCTTCCCCAGGTACTGCAGGGTGGCTGCAGATGCTGGAGCTGCTGCAGCCATTCTGCAGAACAAAGCTGCAAGATGGATAAAGGTCAATCTGAAGCCCTCATCTCAGCCCTGAGTGAGTTAGGCCTGAAGACAACAGTTTTGGTTGTGCATGTTGATGAATTTCCTTTATTCTAGGCTCCTGTCACTTGCACAGAAAGAGCCCTCCTGAATGCAGCTTACCATTCCCGTTTCCATGCATCCTCTCCAGGACTGGAGCTTGCCACCGTCCACTCAGTCACATGTGCAAGGTTCTTCACCAAGAGCTTGCATCCTATAGCCTGGGCACCCCAGGGCCTGCTGTCATCTCTCTGCCTCTTCTATCCGTGACCAACCACCTCCCCCCCACCCCCCGCACCTGGGTGCTCTTGCATGTCTGAGGGATTGATTCTTCCTCCTGCCTGTCTCATGTGCTACCATGTGTCAGCCACACGTCTTCCCTACCTCATCAGTGGGACAAATTTTGCTCACACACTCATGAGGACCACTGGAGCCTGTGTCCACCCTCTTAGCATCGCCTTCCACAGTCCTGCATTCACTCACAGGCGAGGACAGCTGGCAGCCCCAGGCCAGCTCCGTCCATGACTCCTGAGGTCTCCTTCTTGCAAGGTAGGCGTCTGGGCAGGCTGCCCTAGATAGCCAACGGAAGACACGGACACTTGTCTGTGTTGTCACAGATCCTGTCCCAAGGCTGTGAAACCAGGCTTTTATTCTCCCAGAAACATCCTCTGAGGATGCTGCCCAAGCGGCTGGTCCCCATCTCCTGCTGGAGGCCTTCCAACCACTTAACACAGTTTTTCAATTTCCACTGCTTATGCACATACATCTCCATCCCTGCGAATAAAAGATTGCCACGGGAACTTTCCTCTCCAAAATTCTGATGGACGGCATTTTTACCCTGGAATGATCCCTAAGTTAAAGCGATATTCACCAATATTCATTATGGCGTAATGGCATCCAGCGCTGGATCAAAAATTCATGGCAGGCACATGCTGCAACACTCTCCTCCTGGAATGTGTGCAGAGCAAATAGATGACTCGTGGGTATGTAGGTGAGTGCACTCGCCGCACATCTGCATGCGTGTGATGGATGCGTGCACGCACACTCACACACACTCACAAAGCCCACGTCGCATCTTCTCACTCAGACTTTACTGGCACTGCCAGAAGCACCCATTCCAGGAGCACAGGATCCCTCCATCAGGAGAAGGAAAGAGGTGGATTTAGAGGAAGAGCCTGTCACAGGAAGTTCAGCTTCTCCCTCTCTGCCACCAGCTAGGAGTTAATTCATCAATCCCGTGACTCCCTTGAGCAGCACTGTGTGACACCAGGAGAATGCACACACCACCTCTGAAGGCCTGGTCCTTCCTCAGGGCGGGAGCAGGGAGATTTCAGCACCCAGAGCTTGAGGTTCAGCAGCCCAGATTCACAACAGGGCTGAGCCATGCGCTCCCTAGAACTCTCCCGAAGTTTTAGGTTCCATTTCTTAAGATGAAGAGAATTTGCTGAAATTTAAAGAAAAAAAAAAAAAAAAGACTGCAAATCAGAACAAGGATTCCTCGCTCCTCACTCCCACGGGGAGCAAGAGAACACCTGGCTGCCCCACAAACCCTGCATCCCCGCTCTTGTGCCCCTGTGGTCCTCTCTTTGCGCACTGCTCCAGGGCACCGCCCACACAGCCTCACTGCCTCCTTTCCCATCCTTAGTTCTCTATGAACTTTTGTTTTCTCATTTCTACACCGGCACCATGTTTAACAGATGTGCCCTGGCAGCAGGGGACAATGTCCCACCTTTCTGACCATCTTATAGCCATCAAGTCATTTCCACCAATTGTGAAGCAGTGGCTCATTCTCCCTGGGAAGAACACAAGGCAAGTGATGGCAACGGTGTGAAAACATTTGGTTCCAATATATCACACACACTCACGCACACACATCAATATATTTTTGCTGTTTGTTCCCTCCTTTTGACCCACTGGAAGGAGGACCCTAAATCCCCACACCTTGCCACCTCGTAAATATTCTGTTTCTAACACTGTCTCTGGGGTCACTCTGGGCCGGTCTTTCTGAGGAAATGGGGCCTGCCCTTCTTCGATTGGTTTGGTTTGTCAGCTGCTGGTTTTCTGCAGGTTGGCTCCACCTCGAGAGGAGTGTCTTTAAATACCTGAGTTATTTACAATAAGGAAACAAGGTGGTTAGAATCAGAGCTATTTTGTTGTTGTTGTTTGCTTATGTGCAACTTAAGTCTATCTCTCTGCACACATATACATGTTCCATACATGCAGCCACGCACCACATAACGTTTCAGCCAACGGACACACACTAGATAGAAGTCCCCCACGATACATTGGGACCGAAAAATACCCCTCCCTGCTGACATCGTCACCATGTTGACATCATAGTTCAACACATCATCCACACACCTGTGGTGATGCTGGGGTAAATAGACCCAGTTGGCTGTCACTCTTAGGAAAGTAGAGCATATACAATTATGTACACTTCATCATAGTTGATAATGATAATTAAATATGTTACTGGCTGATGTATTTACTACACTATGTTTTTATCATTATTTTAGAATATACTGCTACTCATAAAAATTTTTTTACTGCAAAACCATATGCCACATTCCAATGGCAACTCACGTTTACCATTTCTGCTGATTGCATTATTTTCTCTTAAGCTTCATTCTGGCTTGTGCTGTTTTATTCATCCTGGCTCTAGGAATAATAGGCTATATACATGGGTGTATGTGCATATATATGTGTGTGAGACACACACACACATATTTATGCATATATGTATAGATAGATGCCAAAGCCTGGGTATGTTGCAGGCTCCTCCCTCTAGGTATGGGTACGTATATAACAATGTTGGTATGATGATGTTATCACCTAACAATGGTCTTTGCTCTTCTTCGCCTCCTGAATTATTTTTTTAACTAAGATTCCCAACAACCACCCTGGCAATCTGGAGCTGCCCAGGAGAAACTGTGTGGCACTGTTGGAGGTGGGTGGAGTAGAGATAGATGGACATAAACTAGGAGTCACCACCAGCTCCCCATTTGGCTTGAAAAGCCCCTGGCCCTGAAGCCATGCCCACTCTGTTCTCTGTGCCCCAGCATGCAGCTTCCAATCCCTTGGAGGCTGGACAGGAGGCCAAGTATTGCTAGTTTCAATTCCAAAAGTAATGAGGATGACGTTGACGCATTCTAAAAGACAAAGAAAAGCAGAACGGGAAGGAAGAGGTATTGGTGAGGAGTGGGGGGAGGAAAGAGATGCAGGCATTGTGGGATAATAGGACAGCCCTGTGAAGAAGAGCAGGTGTCAAGATCTTAGAGTTCAAATTACAGGGCACTTTCTCACTCCCTAACTCAGGTATTTCGAAACACAGACTTAGGAAACCCTTTTTCTGGCTCTCCATCTCTCCATCCTTCCACCCAGGGGCAGTGAAACATGATGCATTTACACTCCTCAAGGAAACAAAACGGAATCCCATGAATTAGACCGAGGTGAGTTAGAGGGAGCCCGGAAAATTCCCTCACCAGAGGATCCATGTTCCTACCTGAGAAAAGGCAGGACCTGGGCTAGAGCTGCCACACCACACTCAGGCCACCCAGCTACACTTGAATGTCACACAAACAACGAATAACTCTCTAGTGTAAGAAAGTCCCAAATATTTCATGGGACATACATATGCCAAAAATATATTCATCGTTTAGATAAAACTTAATTGTAATTGGGTCTGTTTTGTTTTGGTTTTTCTCTCGTTTTCTTGCCAGATTAAAGTCAGGTACGATTTCCAAGAGTCTTGCCACTCTCTGCTCTTTGTGTCCATCCTGAGTACAGGGGCGAGAGAGAGCCACGGTGGCCCAGGAAGAAGGCAGTGCTTTAGTCAGCTTTTACATTGCTGAGACCAGAAGATCTGACAAGGACAATGTAGAGGAGGAAGAGTTTATGTGTGCTTCAGAGGTCTCAGTCCTCTGTTAGCCAACTCCATTGCTCTGGGCAGGATGGCGGAAGGGCATGGCAGAGGAAAGCATTTCCAGAAAAGGCAATCAGGAAGCAGAGAGAGCTCCCTTCACCAGAGACCAAAAAATAAACCCGAAGACATGCGCCCAGTGACCCACCTCCTCCAGCCACACCCAACCTGCTTAACAGTTACCACCCCGTTAGTCCATCAGTGAGTTCATCCACTACTAGGTTACAATTTTCAGAATGTCATCATCTCTCCTCCGAATATTCCTGCATTTTCTCATGAACTTTTGGGGGACACCACTATCCGAACCGTAAGAGGGAGACACATAAAAAATACGAGAAGGGTTCTTGGATCTGTACTGCACACTCTAGTTGCAAGAGCTCCTGCCATGTGTGTGTGCTGTGAAAACAGAATCAAGTGTGTTAAGATGTGTTAGAAAACCACCCCGTTCATCCACAGTAACACACTGACCGGTGAGCAGGGATACCCCATGACCCGCTGCAGAACCCCGGCCATCCACCTGCTGGGGAGCCACGGCATCAACACCAATTCATTGTTCAAAGGATAAAACGCCATGTCATCTGTCTTTGTAACCCCAGAAATCGACACTTACACTAAAAGAAAAAAAAAAAGGCTAATACTCTGTGTGACAAATTGTATTCAAATTCTTTTTTTATTTTTTCGTCTGAACCACTAATTATCTTACCTGTACAGAATTCCTCTATTATTTTCACTGCTGGGAAAATCACAGGGTGGTAAGTGCCACTAGTACCTGTCACAGACAAGGCATAGGCAATGCAATCCAATAGAATCTCACAGAGCAGAGGGCACACAATGGGGTTTGCCAGGCTCATCAATAAAACACAACATCAGAGCAACAAATATTAACCAGGGGTAGTTTATGTGTGCTTCAGAGGAGAACGGTGGCAAGTGAGTTTGAAGACTGAATCCCTAATATCCCTGGATAACAGACTTCACCGATAAGGAAGAAGGGAAAGGGAGGGTCGGACAGAAGGGTTGACACTGAGCTGTCAAGATCGGAGCATGACCAGCCCCTCTCCTCGGTACTCGGGTCATGGAGCTGTGTGTGTGTGGTCGGGGGTGAACCTGAAGGTCCTGTTGGCACTTTAAAGTTTGCAAATTATTTTTACTTTCACCAACCCACTGGATCTTCCAGGCCCTTCCCAATCTGCAAATAGGATAGAGTCCTGCTATTCTCTGGCAACTGACTCTTGAGGAGGTTTATGAATTGACCGAGGATAGTGACATTTGGAGCCCGGAGTGATGGGCACACACTGGTAATCCTAGTGACTTGGGAGGCTGAGGCAGGAGGATCACAAGCTCGAGATCAGCCATCACAACTTAATGAGATCCTTTCTCAAAATAAAAGATAAAAAGGACTGGGGATATAGCCCAGTGGTAAAGTGCCCTTGAGTTCAACTCTCATTTAAAAAAAAAAAAAAATTGTAAGATTTGGAGCCAAAAGTACTCTACCTCCCCCTCCAAAATATTTTTAAAACTGTCATGGTTTACGCGGTCTAGTTGTGGGGGTGTCTATTTCTCAAATGGTCATCCTAGCATATGTCTAAATACGAACAGAATAGAAGACAAGAACTGGGATCAAGGAGAGCACGTGGCAGATGATGTGACTTAGCACAAGGCCCTAAGCCAGGCTCCCCTGAAAGGGGGATGCGTCAGCTGAGATCAGAGGCCCACAGCAGGGAAAGGGCAGAGTCCCGGATGGTGAAAGTCTGGTGGAGGCTCAGAGAAACGGGGCCCCTGTGTTTGGCCCAGAAAGCAAGGAGAAGAGATGTGAGACGTGGCCAGACAGGCAGGCAGGGGTCAGACCACTCAGGCTCCAGAGGCCACAGGGGCCTTCAGTAGGAGGTGGCTGGAGGCGTCAAGCAGGGAGCGACTTCACCTTTTGTCAGGGGGCTTGGCAGTGTGCCTTTTCTCCCTTGCCATCAAGACACGGCTCCCAAGCATCACTTTTTTTTTCCCCAGTTTAGGAGCCTCCTGGATCATTAATGAAGTGTTTCTGGTCAAGAGGTGACCCAGAGGCCACTTAGCAAAGCCTCAGCCGGAAGTGCATCCCTCCTACGGGCGGACATTGCTTACCACAGGGCAAGAGAGGGCCTCAGTGATGTCAGCCCCTGGCATCCATCGGGAGGAACACCCACATGGTGCCACCCTCGGGGGGGGGGGGGGGGTCCGACTTTGGTCTTTTCTCAGGTGGAGGAAAGCCACGGTGAGGACCCTTTGAGAAGAGGGGCAGCCTCTGCTTCCTGTCCAGGGCCTCTGATGGTCTAGCACCTTTGCTCCAACATCTAACCACCTTTCTTTACCTTGTAACACCCTCTTTATCTCTGTACATTCCCTGTATCTTAAAAATTCTTGATAGCTTTGGATGGAAGAATTTTTCTTTTCTTTACAAACCTTTCCCCAAATCTGCTCTGCACTTGCTTCCTTTCCATCTCTCTGAAGCCAAACTTTGGATTCATCCTCAAAAGCGAGAACATCTTTTTTCTTATTTTTTTTTTCAGTTGCAATTGGCCATGCCATTCAAATCACGGAGGCACCAAGACAAATGGTAGTGTCAGGGTACACCCGTGGATAATGAGTACAAAGCTCTGCTGGAAAGAGATCACAACATGGACTGGACTGCTGGTGCTGGACACGATGAGTCCAGATTCCATACAGATGAGATAAGTCATTGAGACTTGGCAACAGTTGGGTTATGCAGATCATGGGAAGAGAGGGTTCAGGAGAAGCTAACAATTCTCTTTCACACTTGGGTGGGATAGAAATGCCTTCCCTGGAGATGGAAAACCAGAGATGAGGGTTAGATCTGAGAAGGAAGATCATGTATTTTGTTTTGATTTCACTGTTTCTGGTGACTTAGAAACACTTAACCGAAAATGTAAATTAGCCAGAGATATGGGTGTGGTGCTCAGTGGAGATGTATCCACTAAGATAAAAATATGGGAGTTTTAAATACAAAAATGGTAAAAGAAATAAGTCCCAAGTGATCCATTGTGCAGTAGAGTGACTAGAGCTAATACAATATACTATACTTGAAAATTGCTGAGGATAGATTTTAAGTATTCTTATCACCCCCCAAAAAGTGATAACTATGTGAGGAAATGCATGTTAGTTCACTTGATTCAGCCATTCCGTAACGCAGACCCACTTCAAAACATTGTGTCATACACCATAAACAGTTACAGAATTTGTGTCGATTAAAATAGATAATCATCATAATAAAATACACACTTGAAAAGCAACATCAAGAAGATTGCCCAAGGAAAATGAGAAGGTATAGTGCCACACCTTACGTAATTCTAGTTGCAGAGACTGAGCCTGCAAAATCCGCAGAGGAGATGCTAGAGGGGTAGATGTAGAAACAAGAGGGTGTACCATCACATCATCCAAGAGAATCCATGGTTCCAATAATGACGCCATGGTCACCAGGGCCCAGATCGGCCAAGAGTAAAAGGATTTTGCTATGGTTTGGAAGTGGTTTGTCCTCCAAGGGCTGGTGGTTTGAAAGGTTGGTCTTCAGTACAGGGACACTGGGAGGTGGAGCCAAATGGGAGGTATCTAAGTCTATTACACCCCTGTCCCCAGGTATCTATCGGGATCTTCTTGAGAAGATCATTATAAAAGTCCAATCCCATAGCACAAGAGTTAATAACAAGAATCAACAAATGGGACTTACTTAAACTAAAAAGTTTTTTCTCAGCAAGAGAAACAATAAGAGAGGTAAATAGGGAGCCTACATCCTGGGAACAAATTTTTACTCCTCACACTTCAGATAGAGCCCTAATATCCAGAATATACAAAGAACTCAAAAAATTAGACAATAAGATAACAAATAACCCAATCAACAAATGGGCCAAGGACCTGAACAGACACTTCTCAGAGGAGGATATACAATCAATCAACAAGTACATGAAAAAATGCTCACCATCTCTAGCAGAGAAATGCAAATCAAAACCACCCTAAGATACCATCTCACTCCAGTAAGATTGGCAGCCACTATGAAGTCAAACAACAACAAGTGCTGGCGAGGATGTGGAGAAAAGGGTACACTTGTACACTGCTGGTGGGGCTGCAAATTGGTGCGGCCAATTTGGAAAGCAGTTTGGAGATTCCTGGGAAAGATGGGAATGGAACCACCATTTGACCCTGCTATTGCCCTTCTCAGACTATTCCCTGAAGACCTTAAAAGAGCATGCTACAGGGATACTGCCACATCGATGTTCATAGCAGCACAATTCACAATAGCTAGACTGTGGAACCAACCCAGATGCCCTTCAATAGATGAATGGATAAAAAAAAAAATGTGGCATCTATACACAATGGAGTACTATGCAGCAATAAAAAATGACAAAATAGAATTTGCAGGGAAATGGATGGCACTAAAGCAGATTATGCTTAGTGAAGCTAGCCAATCCCTAAAAAACAAATACCAAATGCCTTCTTTGATATAATGAGAGCAACTATGAACAGAGCAGGGAGGAAGAGCAGGAAGAAAAGATTAACATTAAACAGAGACATGAGATGGGAGGGAAAGGGAGAGAAAAGGGAAATTGCATGGAAATGAAGGGAGACCCTCATTGCTATACAAAATTACATATAAGAGGTTGTGAGGGGAATGGGAAAATAAACAAGGAGAGAAATGAATTACAGTAGATGGGGTAGAGAGAGAAGATGGGAGGGGAGGGGAGGGGGGATAGTAGGGGATAGGAAAGGTAGCAGAATACAACAATTACTAATAGGGCATTATGTAAAATTGTGGATGTGTAACCGACGTGATTCTGCAATCTGCATTTGGGGTAAAATTGGGGGTTCATAACCCACTTCAATCTAATGTATGAAATATGATATGTCAAGAGCTTTGTAATGTTGTGAACAACCAATAAAAAAATAAAATAAAAATAAACAAAAAAAACAAACACTCCTTAAAAAATAAATAAATAAATAAATAAATAAAAGTCCAATCCCGGTCCCACCCAGCCTCTTTCTGACTTCCTGTTTCAAGATGTAATCCTTCTTCCATGGGATCTTCACATGAGAACCTGTGCATGCTAGTGGGCCTCTCAGCCTCCAAAACTCTGAACTAAATAAATCTTTTTTTTCCTTTATAATATCCTGCCTTAGGTATTTCATTAGAGCAACTGAAAACAGGCTAGTTGAAAACAGCTTTTGGGTTGAGAGGCACGTAGGTGTTGGTAGAGTGGTGTAGGTAGAAGCCAATGATGCCAACTTTATGTGAGTGGGAGGATGGAGAAACAGGAACAGAACCCGACAGACAGCACATATCACTCTTCATAAAAGTAGATGTTGGGCTGGGGATACAGCTCAGTTGGTAGAGTGCTTGCTTTACATGCACAAGCCCTGGGTTCAATCCCCAGCACTACAAAAAAAAAAAAAAAATGAGGACTGGGGTTGTGGCTCAGTTGTGTCGTGTTTGTTTAGCATGTGTGAGGCCCTGGGTTTGATCTTCAGCACCACATTAAAAATAAATAAATTTATGGGGCTGGGGATGTGGCTCAAGTGGTAGCATTCTCGCCTAGCATGCATGAGGCACTGGGTTCGATTCTCAGCACCACATAAAAATAAAATAAAGATATTGTGTTCACCTAAAACTAAAAAATAAATATTTTTTAAAAAGTAGATGCTATTTTTCTTACCAAATTAGCTATAGCAGAGAAAATAGCAACAGGGTAAGGGGATGTGGAACCCAAGGGGTTCATATGTGTTTGCTTGCCAATTAAGTGTGTACACGGTCAATAAGAAGGACCCTGTGGGGGAAAGAGTACCTGCATAGACAGGAAAGGGGAGAAACAATTAACAGGTAGTGTTCAGTAGGTTCCTGAAAGGGTAGGAGGAGGTGGTCTCAAAAGATCAGATGATGATGGAGGAGGGACACCCTTCAACCTAGCAGCAGAGGAGGGAGGAGGAGGAGGAGGACCTGGACAGGTACAGAGGGCTTGGAGCCAGGAAGCTCTGCTCCTATGTGACTTCTTCTACACTTGGGAGGCACCATATCTGAGTGAAGTCAGTCCCACGTTGGAGGGAGCCGGTATGTTTTGAAATATATCTCTAAGACAGGAAAGCAGATCAATCTGAGAAACTTACCTGAAGAGTATTGCAGGGTTGGGAGGTCTTCTAGGGTGGGCAAGCATGGATGTAGAGCAGAAATAAAGAAGTCTATGTTCCAAAAGTGAGATGGTTAAGTTGACATCTCTCTGCTCTCCCAAGGATAGATGCATGGGACCATTCCTTACCCACATAAGCCTTGGTGTCTAAATAAGATGACAAGGGGCTGGGGATGTGGCTCAAGCGGTAGCGTGCTCGCCTGGTATGCGTACGGCCCGGGTTCGATCCTCAGCACCACATACCAACAAAGATGTTGTGTCCGCCAAGAACTAAAAAATTAAAAATAAATAAATAAATAAATAAATAAATAAATAAATAAATAAATAAGATGACAATTCTTGTACCTAACCAGCACTATTCCCTCATCAAATCTGCACATGCTTCAACATAGTTTCTCGGTCATTTGTCCCCTTCTTCTTCTACCTTCTTCTTCCAGCTCCAAAGAGAACCCCTCAATGGCTTTTAAAAAAATAAAATGCTTGTGAAAGCATTATAACTCAGCAGTGTGCAAGATACAACGGGGGATTTAATTATTACTGCATTAATCAGGATGTCTAATGAGAATGATGCTTTCTGAGTTTTTAAAAAATATTTTCCAAATTGCAGATAGACACAGTATCTTATTTGCTCATGATATCATTAATAAGGTGAATATTATTTGCTTCATTTTCAGTTCAAGAAATGACATCGCTGGTTGAATGTGAAAGCACAAAGTTATATCAGGACCCAAAGGTGGGACTCTAGGTCTTGGGACATCAAGAAAGAAGTGTATTCCATCAGTGCCCAAAGATGTCAAAACTCGACCATATCCAGTGTGAACTAACCATCTTTAAAAGCTGATGATGGGAGATGAAATCTCCAGACATCATCATCATCATTATTATTATTATTATTATTAAGCATAGTTTTCTAATTGCCAGGCCTATTCTCACCACATACATACCTGGCCACCTCCCTTGGAGACTGAGAGGTGCCAAGACCACAGGGAATCACCTTGGGCAGCTTCCTATCTCATGCAAGGAAGCAAAACTACTGTGGATTTTATTTGTCTAGAGTTATTTTCTTCATCTAATGCTGTTGGGATCACTGTGATAGAACAAAAGTCCTGCCTGGGGAAAGGACATTTTCCTGGATATGTGGAGGCCAGAACCTACTGGTCAAGGCCTGACCACAGTCTATGAATCTAAAACTAATCTCAAAGAGCCTGGGGCTGGTCAGAGGAACCCAGTAAAGGCGTCATTTTTCTATGCACTTTGAACTAAATGCATTGTCCGCACAAGATTTCCCATGTACCTCCCATGTGTGTTAATTTTTTGCCAATATTAGCAAAGAATGAAATACTCAAACAAAATGCCAAGGACTTGACAGGTCTATTTTTCAAAGATGAATTAGGAAGAAGGAATCCACTTAGAAATTGGGACGTTGATGTTGGACGGGGGAAAGCAAGTCTAGTTTCTCTTCAAAATGACTCTTTTTTTTTTATCAGTGGGAATCCAGGAATCTATATCACACTTTGAAAGATGTCCTTGAGTTTCAGGGAGAAATTAGTTGCATGCCTTCTAAGCTAGGATATGGCTGAGTCTATTTCATTTCTTAAATGTCTAAGAAATATCAAGAGAATCTATTAAGCTAAAAGACCCCTGTTAATGCAACATTAGAGAACTTGATTAGAGCCCAGCACTCAGGAAAATCATTTTCAGCTTCCCACATGCTACATTGCACATGTAATATGTTGTGTTTGATGTTATTAGTCATTTATTAAATGTATATGCTAATACGAAGTGTTCCATTTCCTGATTATAGGATGTTAGAAAAGTTCAAGCTCATGTCCCAATCACACTCACAAAAAAAAACCTGACTTCCGGAGCATTTCCATAAGCCAAGTCTGCGTGGCAGAGGGGCATTTGTTAATTTCTATTTATTGACTGCCTACTGTGTTCCAGGCATTAGGTAGGAAATATATCAAGGAGACTATAACCAACTCAGCCCCTGCCCTCCGTCAGTTCAGAGTCCAGAGGAGAAAGATGCACACAGAACTAATTAAATACAATGTGTCAAGTGCAGGGAGACTGGCATACCCAATGATTCAAGGAATGCAAAAGAAAAAAAAAAGATATACATATGAGGGGTTGGAGAGAAGACTTTTGGGGTAGGCAGCATCTAAGCTGGGCATATGTAGTCATATGCCAGAAAGAAAAAAAAAATAACCAGAAAGAAAAAATATATATAAGGAACTGTCCTTAACCATTTTCAAGACTGTCAAACAGTTCCTATGAGATTGATGTCACTTGGAGAGACAACTTGAGACATATCAGAATATAGCATTCTTTCCTTATCTAAAGGGAATATGCTCTAGGACTTCCAATCGATGCCTGAGACTATGGATATTGCCAAATTCTATACATATATGCTTCTTCCTATGTTGACATGTCTGTGATCAAATGTAATTTATAACCTAGGCATACTAAGAGATTCACAATCACTATTAGTATGATAGCACAAGTATAACAATATTCCATTAATAAGAGGTATTTGAAAAATTGTCTGTGTTTCTCAAAATATCTTAGTGCAGTATAACCGCCCCTCTTTTTGTGATGAGGTAAGATGATACAACTGCCTACGTGATACAATGAAATGAGGAGAGTGACACAGATACTTCGGTGTTGTTTTAGGCTACCACTTAAGGCTACTTGAACGCAAGCATTGTGAGCAGTACCACGACGGTCAGTGTAGTGACATATGGCTATCGAGTGACTAACGTGTGGCACACACAACATGGATATGCTGAACAGGGGCACGATTCACATCTTAGTGGTATGGGCAGAATGGAGCAAGATTTCATCACACAGAACAGCAGGTATTGCTTATTTCTGGAATTTTCCATTTAATATTTTTGGAATAAGGTTGAACGCCAGTCTCTGGAACCATACAAAGTGGATCACAGAAAAAGGGAGCTACTGCACCAAGACAAGCAGAGGGCTAACCACCTGGGATAAAGAACATACCGTGGACGTACGAGATGTTATTCCCACTGAATAAAATGTAAAGTCACCATGATTAATTTTTTTTAAAGTCATTTTTTATTATGTCACAAATCATGCTTTTTAAATAAACCAATTGCATAAAATAATGTAAAACTTTTATCGACATTTTAAAATGTAGCATAATTTTCCACGCTATAATTTGTTTAATCATTTTCCTACAATGTTGAATGCTCATCTATCCAACCTTTCTATCCTATTTGTAAATAGTATTTGTATAAATATACAAATCATCTTCTTTTGATGATTTTTGGTGTTTCCCTAAGGCAAATCCTACAAGTGCAACAACAGGGGCAAAGTTCTCTTTTGGTTGACTCTCTTTATTATTTTTTTCTGTTATCCTTCTTAAACATTCTTGATTTATAAACATTCTCACATATTTTTGAGAGTTATTCTCATATATCCGAGGAAAATATATTCTAGCAATGTTATTTTCTTGAGTTATTTCCTCTCTATACCTTTTTCAAATTTTTAATAATTTCTAATTTATCCATCCTATTTTTAAGTAATTTTTGAAATACATTTAAATAATTCAAAGAATTATTCTTTCTGATACTCTTACAATTTTACTTCTCTTTCTTTGTGTAGGTATTTGATATATCTTAAACCCATTTTGTGAACTTTCTAAGTTGGATATCTCACACTTCTTTCAAGTTCCACTAAGTTCAAACAACAGTATATTTCATCATAAACTCTAATATCTATTTCTGGAATTCTAATCCATTTCATCTATTTGTATATTTTTAAGCAATACCTCACTCTCTCAATGATTAGTGCCTTATAAATTTGATATAAGTTGGTGAAAGTCCATTCCTTTGATCATTTACTTTAAAATTTCATGACCGTCCAGGAGAAGTTATCTTCCATTCAAATTTTAGAAACTACTTGTCAATTTCTATAATAATCTCATTGCAATTTTTATTGGGGTTACATTAAATTTTTAGATAATTTTGGAGAGAAGTGACATTTCTAAAATAGATCTTCCTAGCCATGAACTTTAAGTAATCCTCCATTTATATTTAAATCCATTTATTAAGTATTAGATTTTTCCCACAAAGGTCTATCTGACTTATCAATAAAATAATTTACTCTCAACTCTAATATTGTATAAATTTATTGCTATTTTGAACATGGTGTTTTGTATTTGATTACTGCTGGTGTGCAGGAAAAATTTTGAGTTTTGCATATTAATCTTGTATCTGGTCACTTTGTGGAAATCTTCTATTAATATTAATGCATTATTAATTATCCAATTGTTAATAGATTCTCTTGGATTATTTATTTATTTATTTATTTTTAATTTTTTTCTCTTGGATTATTTAAATTAGTTAATTATATCATCTTCAAGTAAAGATTTTTTTTTTCCTTTGCAACTTTATTTCCTTCCTTTTTTCCTTTACTAATTGGCTGGTACATCTAGTAAAATATTGAATTATAAAAAGCATTTTATGTTTTTTTAATTTTAATGGGAATGCTTATGTTCAATCAATACTGTGTATACTTTGTGTACTGATTTTAATATTTTCTTCTATCCTCAGTTTATCATTTTCATCACACCATGGATCATTTTTTTTAAGAACTTTTGGACGGCTATTAAGATAAATAAATAGTTTTACTACTTGGTTTTGCTAATGTAGAAAATTATATTTATAGATTTTGTTAAGTAGAAATGTCCAAACTTATATCTTCAATCCTTAATTTTCCCTGTGAATTCATTCCTTTTTAACCAAATGATCCTTGACAAACCCATTTGGATGAACGACACTTCTCAATGTTAATCTAGCTAAAACCCAAACTTTTGGTTTTCTTATTCAAACTTCTTTTCCCCTCAGTGATTCCAACACAAGTAAAGGGTATCTTTATCCACCCTGTTGACCAGAGAACACAAGACTCATTGCTGGCCCCTGGCTTTCTCTAATATATCACATCTAACCCATTAGTATACTTCGTGGTCTCCACTTTTCAAAGTTTCCCTGGACTTGCAAGCATCTCCACTTTCAACTCTCTTACTCAAATCACCAACACTTCTCACCGGTGGCTTCTATAACACCTAGCTAATCTCCATGTTTATGCATTCACTCCCTGCATTCTATCCCCAATAGTAGCTGTAGTGATCCTCATGATTTCTCCTGCTCAAAACATTCACTTGTTCCCATCACATTTAAATGAAATCTAAAATTGTTTCCAGGGCCTATGAAGCACAACATAATCTGGCCCATGATACTTCACAGTGTCATTTCCTATCACTTTTTCTTTGCTCAATGGTTTCCACTACATTATCACATTATGGTTCCCTGGTGTTACCAAACATGATTCCAACTTAGAGCTTTTCCAGTTGTTACTTTGCATGGAAAAGTCTTTCTACAGATAGTCACTTAGCTCCTGTCCTACTTCTATATTATCACTCTATCAGGACAGTCTTCTTGGATTATACAGTTTCAACTGGACCATATTGATCATTTTCTATTTCTTTTTCCTGCTTTGATTTTTTTTTGTCATCAACTGACTTTATATTACACATCTTAATCTTGCTCATTGTTTGCGTCTCCCCTTATAATGAAAACTCCATAAGTGTGAGATTTGTCTATTTTACTCCCTGCACTGCTCTCACTGATGAGAACAATTAAAATGTACTCAGATCTTGCCAAATGTTTCCTGGGAAAGGAGCAAAACTACCTCCCTTTAAGAACCACTGTATTAAATGCCTATATTAAAAAGAAAATGGAATCAAATTAGTAATCTAAGATTCTGCCTGAAAGAAAAAAAAACTAAAAAGACCAAGCTAATCCTAAGGAGAGTAGAAAGAAAAAATAACAATAAAAATCTGAGTGGTAATAAAACAATGGAACACAGAGAATGAACAAAAGTCAAAGAAAGCAATACTATTCATACACTTCCAGTCACTGTGACCAAGAAAAAGAGAAAGAAAATTGAAATGGCCAACATTAGGAATAAAAGAGAAAACATCATTAAAAATCCCCAAAGTAACTGAGAGGCTATATATCGTTGTTGTTGTTATGCAAAATAACTTCAAATGAGAAAGATTATCAGAGATGAAGAAGAATGAAATAAATTCTAAATATGTATGTACACAATAATAGGTTTTCAAAATACATAAAGCAATAATGAGAACTAAAGAGAAGCAGATGAATCCAAATTTATGGTAGAACTCCTATCAGTTCTTGGGAGAACAAGTAGGCAGAAAAGCAGTAAGTACATACAAAACATGAATTACATTATCAACCAACTTGACTTAATTGACATTTGTAGACCTTCTACCCCCCAAAATCAAAATGCACATATTTTTCAAGCACTCAAAAGAATAATCATCAGGATAGACTGTATTTGGGGCCATAAAATAATTTCTAATAAATTCTAATAAAAGGATTAGAATCAAACAGACTAATTTCTTTGACTTGGGAGGCAGAGTCAGGATTACAAGTTTGAGACCAGCTACATCAATTTAGTGGGACTGTCTCAAAATTAAAAAAAAAAAAAAATTAAGTGGGCTGGAGAGGTAGCTCAGTGGTTAAGCTCCCCTGGGTGCGGGGCGAGTGACTTGTGAAAAAGGTAGATCTTATGATATCTGTTCTTATCACAATAAAAAAATTAAAATCAAAGTAAGTAAAAAGGAGAAATTAATAAAAAGTGAGAGTACTTAAACTCCATAGTGTTGGGGAAGGATAGTTAAAGGGAGGTTAGGTTTGATCAGTGCACCCTGAATGCATGTGTAGAAATAATCACACTGGACCCTATTGATAGGTACAATTAGTACATGTTAATCAAAATAAAACAACTGTAAATAAAAAAAACTTTAAAAACCTCCATTATAAACAACAATAATGAAAAAGCTTTTCATTTTTAAACCAGTAAATTTGATAAAGTTCCCATCTCAAACAAGTATTTACTGGTCATGAAAACAAAAGAGAAGACAGATATTAATAAGAACATAAATCAAAGAGGAGAGACCACACCGCCCCCCAACAGGCATTAAAAAGATCATCGAGGAATATTATCATCAACTTTATGGAAGATAAATTACTAAAACTGACTAAAGTAGAAATGGAAAATCTGAGTAGCTCTATGTATCTGCTAAAGATAATAAAGTAATTAATTAAAAGTCTTCCCACAAAGGCAATTCCAGGTCTAGAGGGTTTCTCTAGCAAATTCTATCAAACATTTAAGAAGAAGCACATCAATCTTACACAAACTTTTCCAGAAATTAGGAGGTCTCAGTAAGTTTATGAAACCAGCACTATCCTTACACCAAAACCAAACCAAAATATCACAAAGGGGTAAAAAAAAAAATCAAAAATCTACATACCAATATTCCTTATGAACACAGGTTTTTAAAATCATTAGCAAAGTATTAGCAAATTGAATTCAGCAATCTGTTAAAATTAGAATACACCATGACCAATTGGTTGGGAGGAGAATTTGCTGGTAGGTGCTGCTCTTCCTGTGGTGGGCTGCTCTGTGGCTTCCTACCTCTCTGGTCCCCACTCCTTCCCTGACAGTTTTTCTTCTGTCCTTTCATTGTGTGTGGGACTCGCTACAGCTCAGCTCCACCTGGAGCGTGTCCAAATATCAACAACCAGACTTTCACCCTGTCCTTGTGCAGCAGTAAAGTCTGATCAGTGCTTCCTAGTTTGTAGATGAATAAATGGTCTTTAATCATTTAAGAGAAACTTGATTAAAAAAAAAAAAAAAGAAAGAGCTTTCAACAAATGATGCAATGGCATTTATATCTTCAGGGTGTCCTTCCTTCCCATCCAGCGACCACACATCTTACGCCCATCCCTTTTTATCTTTCTTTTTAAAGAAAACATGCTCAATGCAAGATATTTAGAAAATTTAGACAATTAAACAGTGTAAAGTAAAAGAATCAGTGTATGTAGTACTAAGACAGACAGAATGTTAAATTCCTACACAGATTTATTTTTTGTCTAACTGTGGCCATGTTTGGAAAGACTTTCTGACCCTTGACATTTTTTTCCTGTTTATTTAAAAAATTCCCCAAGATTCGTTTAACTCTTTCATAAATAATACCATGTCATTTAATCAATATTTTTATAGATTTGAGTCTTTTCTATAATCTTCTTAGTCTCTTCCACTGATTCATATGTCATTCAGTTTTAAAAGACCTGACTTCATACTTTGTTCTAATATGGTGTAGTGCAAGGGTTTTCCAGGTAATTTATTTTGTCTTTTTAACCTATTTTATCCTATTTTGTTTAATATGTTTATTCTTCTAGATGAAAGGTATAAAATACTTTTTCAATTTGTCAAAATTTTACTTAAAATGCTGATTGGGGTTGCATTACATTTGCAGACTGGCTTAAGGAACAAAGTTTTCCAATCATGAATTCCATTTATTACATTTTTCATTCATTTTTCAATATTTTCATAATATTCTACTTTGCTTCACTTCCTGATAGACACTCCATATTTTGAAAAGTTATTCCTATTCAAGGCTTATATTTTTTTTCTTTTTTTTTCTTTTTTTCTTTTTTTATTGGTTGTTCACAACATTACAAAGCTCTTGACATATCATATTTCATACATTAGATTGAAGTGGGTTATGAACCCCCAATTTTACCCCAAATGCAGATTGCAGAATCACGTCGGTTACACATCCACAATTTTACATAATGCCCTATTAGTAATTGTTGTATTCTGCTACCTTTCCTATCCCCTACTATCCCCCCTCCCCTCCCCTCCCATCTTCTCTCTCTACCCCATCTACTGTAATTCATTTCTCTCCTTGTTTATTTTTAATAATTGTGTTTGGTTTAAATACCCTGAAAGGTAACTAAAATTGCTCAGCAAACCCATTACTGACCACACCTCAATACAGAGTTGTTTCCAGGCAAATGCAGGAAACTCTTCTCCATGGAATTCCAAGCCTCAGGAATCTTTCCGTGTCTCATGGGACTCCACTGCCTTGCTTTGAATGTTGTATTATCTTTTTGTTCTTCAGCATTGCAAAGTTTACTTCCACTTAATTACTGCTGTTTCTTTAATAGTTTAACCAAGAGCTTTTGGGAGATGCCTTCCCTGATTCAATATATGATACAAAGTAACTACAGCTACTTGGGGAGTCATATCTATGCTCCTGACAACAGCATATTTTGTAAGGCCTTTCTTTGCATCTATCCCATGATCACTGACTTTTATAGATGAGAAAACTGACACTTAAAGGTTTTTGCAAAAGGGGTAAGGCAGTCTGCATCAAGAGCCATACACACAAAACTATTCATTTTTTGCTCCCTTCAAAGTAAAGAATTCTGAGCCTAAGATGGATTTCTCCTGTGCCATTCCTCTCCAGCTGGGTTGGGAGAGAGACCTGCTAATGTAGACGCCACTCTCTAATATTTTTTTTCTATACATCCACTTTCTTTCCCTCCAAAGGCTCTGAATTCTCCCTAAACATGTAGATAAGTAACCTGTTTAACTACAGACCAAACTAATTTAGATGGTAATATCTCCCTGGAGTAGCAAAGACTCCCAATCCTATCATGCCCTAGTTCTCTTAATGAAGATGCTTCCGTGTGTGTGTGTGTGTGTGTGTGTGTGCGCGCGCGCGCATCTTTAATTTCTTTTTCTTACCTGATTACTTTGGCTGTATCTCCCAAGTAATTTTAAATAATAATGCTAATAACTACCACGTTTTATTCTTAGCCAAATCAGATATGATTCTATTGTTTTATAATAAGGTAGTGATGAATGCATCAAAATATATATTTTTATAAGTTTCTAAAACATGTCTCTGTTTTACCAGTGTTTTATAAAACTTTATCAGATACCTTTTAGCAATTGAAATTATTTTTCCTTTTGCTGTGTTCTAGTCATCTTATTACTTATATCAATATTATTTCCTAAAATTGAACCATTCATTATCTAAAAAATAGGTGTCCTTGCCATGGGAGCATTTTTATTATAATATAACACCAGATTTGATGCTAGTATTTTAACATGTAAGGATGTGAATCTATAGTCCTAAGTGAGGGAGTCTGTGGTTTTTCTTTTTCACTCCTGTGGTATATAGACTGGTTAGAATATCAATACTTTGCTAGTTTTCTTAAATAAATGATGAAGCACTTAACATAGGGCTACTCTTCTTATTAAAGTTTTGAAATAAACTACCCATGTTTGAATTTTAAAGGAAAATGTTTTATAGGTTTTTATTTACCTCTCATTTATTTATTCCTTGTTAACAATCAGTTTATTTAGGTCTATGAACTCTAAGGTTTGTTTCAGTGACATCTCATAGGTTTGAATTTATAGTGAGCTCATTATTTTCGAAATGTTTATTAATTCTAGATCATTGAGCTTCTTGGTCAACTATTTGTCCTCCCAACTAGAAAATATACATAGGGTTTTTCTAGAATATATGCTCACTTTCATATTAGTGCATTAATTTTCTTAGCAAGGTTTCTACCATCAATCTAGAGACATTTCTTAGCAGAAATTCCTCACGTTTCATGATGTGTACCCTTAAACTCTGGTAGTCCTTTGATCATTTTATTGAGTGCTGAGAGAGAAGGTCAGAAGGCTCTATGCAAATACTCGTGGTTTCCAAGTCTCCTCCTTAGCTTTGAACTGGGCCCAGTTGTTGAGTTGATGTCTAACTGGACTGTTCATTCTTCAGTTCTCGATCCAACACTCATTTTCTTGGGAAAACCTTTTCTTCAACTCACTACGAGCTCCCATACACCCTCCCTTGTCTGAACATCTTTTAAAATTATCTCTATTCCCTTTTACAGCATAAGCTTCATGACATGGGTACTGTATCTTCCTGGTTTGCTACCCCATCCCCAGGGCATTACCAGATGTGTGGTCCTTGGTGGGTACTTAGCAAGTTTTTGGTCATTTGATTTCCACAGGGTATGGAACCTGCTGTCTCTTGTCTTGTTTCCCCTCATACAATTCTGCATGCAAAGCAGATGCTCAATAAATCCCACATTTCATAAAAGTACATGGGATCCATTAGTTTTCTGTTTTCTAGTGTCTCTAATCTGGGTCTTCAGAAGCTAAGTCTTTCTCTTCTTTAGAATATGAGATTCAACAGCTGGAAGTGGCCTCAAAGGTTATTTAATCTCAGCTTCTGGCAATAATAGATGGATGCAAATTCAGACAAGTAAATATCTGATTTAAAAAAAATTCCCAGAAAATTGATTTTCCTAGTTTCCTGGGAGTTTTCTTTAATTGTCACAAATCTCTCTTAAACAAAGAGTTCTTCCTTATGTCTCAGCTTATTTCTGCTTGTTGCTATGTCAGGATGTTGGTCTTTGTTTTCTCCCTGGGTATTTGTAGCCGTTCCTGCTATAATTACTTCTTGGCCACAGTTTCATTTGTCTGACAGTGAGACAGACAGAAAGACAGACAGTATGCTCACCTTTAAACTCAAGGGAATCTTCTTTTCCTTCACAAGGATTGGGACAGATCCAGCAACACAGGATTTTATTTTTGCAAAGGCCAGAAACAGAAACAGCATCACAAAATTGTCTCTTGAAGCCCTATCATCTTTCCCCCGGAACTTCCAAAGGCCAAGTAGACAATATCAGGCAGGGAGAATTTCTGACAGACTTCCTACCTCCAATTCTCTTTTCTCCACAGGTCAAATTCAGGCCTCAGTATTAGATCCAAGGCACTGATTTCCAGCTCCGAAGACCTCTGTGGTACCATGCCAGTGTTCTCTGTCAATGACGCAGTGAGCTGTGGGATCCTCTAGCATCTCAGCTCACCTTAGCAAAGTTTTGAGGGCAGGATATTTAACGGTGGTAAGCATTGAAGGAAAAAAGCAAACTGTGTGGAAAAGCAAAATTATTTTTCTTTTCTCTGCCCTTAGACTGCAACGATCCACACAGAAGATTTTTGTGACCTCAAAAAGTGTGGGGTTTTCTCCCCACCAGCCAGGAAGCAGCAGACCCCAGCCTGGTGTCTCTAATTCAGTTCAATTCTGATACTGGCCGCTTGGAGACAACATCATATCTTCCAAGTTGAGGACTCATTCCCCCCAAGACTGCCCACCCTGCCTTGTGATGCTAATCCCAAGCCTCAAGTTGTCTGTCTTACCTGTGCTTCTGACCACTGTCCTCAATTCTGTTAATTTGCTGGAGTGGCTCCAAGAACTCAGGGAAATGCTGATATTTACCAGTTTACTATAAAGGACAAGTGGGGCTCTTGGCCTACATGACAGAAAAGAATTTCAGCATGTTCCAGTCAGAGATACAGATGAATTTGTTTAGGAAAAGCAGATACACCGTCAAGGGAGAATGTTGGCTATATCAAGGGAGAGACATCTTTGGGGGTAAAGTAAGAAATACACCTTCAAAGAAGCATGTCCGCCATCTTGAAAGTGAGATTTAGGGGAAAAGCAAGGGATAAACACACTAAAGGGAGAGTGTGAGCCATCTGCAGAGGGAGAAACAGCAACCCCTTGTGGTGGGGGGTCTTGATATTTATAGAGGGACTGTTTCTGGGGCCGGATTAGAGGTGGAGTCAGGGCAGAGTTACACAATTCCACATGTTTTTCCAGTATTCTACCTTGTCCTGGTGTTAGCTCATGTCCTATTAAGGGTCAAGGGTGGCCAAGGGTGAAGGCTAAGGATGTGGGCTGGGTTTCTCTGGTGGTTTGTTTGGCATGTCAAAGGTTCCTGGGCATTTCCTGCATTCCAACACTCTGTTGGCATTGGGTGCTTATCTTTGGAGACTCAGTCTGTCTTCCCTTTCCTGTATCCCCAAATTCCTACACACATTATCCAACAAATTACTTGTGGCATCTCTTCTTTGTGCACCCAGGGAGAGTTGGTTTTTTTCCTACTTTCCATCGCAAGGGCTCTCACTGAGGAGCATGTCTCTGATGCCACCACCCTCATTACCTGATTTCTTGGACACTTATTGTAAGATTTGACCAGAAGCCCCCTCTCTCCATTAGAGAAGCACAAGCAGATAGCTCTCTCCCTGGCAGCTGCAGGAACCGTGCCTGGCACGGAAGATCCCTCCTTCAAAGGGCCTGGAGATGGCAGCTCCGGCATCCTGGGAACCAACCTCAGGCCCCTCCCGGTCTCCTCTGGCCACCAGCAACCCTGTCATTTCCCTGCCACCGGCTTGGCTCAAACAAAGCTCTCATTGAAGAGATTACAGACAGATGCTCGGGCATGATCCGGAGACCCCGTGCGAGGAGAGCAGTCAGGTTTCCTCTTAAGCGACAGCCATCATTTTCGGCAGGCAGGGTAATTACAGGTTAGACCTTCTGCAGCACGCGTTATCCGAGGTGGAGACAATGGTGAGCAGCGTGGGACCGCCTCGAAGACGGAGGGGAGAGGCGAGAAGGGAACAGAAGGGCTCAATCTTTTTGAATTTATTTTAATGAAGCTTGGGTTTCCCCAGAGGCCAGAGGGCCTCCTGAGCCACAACATGGTTGGGATGGGCCAACAGCTTCCCCCAAGTCCTCGCTCCTCATAATTCAATCAGAGCCACAGATGGAAATGTTCAGAGGGTGTCTTCCTTTTCTTGGAATCCTTCCTCTCTCACTGCCCTGGACAGAGTGGACAGAGCCCAAGGTCCCTCCTGGTCCCACAAGTGTGGCCCCTCACTCTCTCTTTTCCCCACACTCTCGAGCTCCCATGAGGCTCTGCTCCACCCAGAGCCCCATGGGACCCTGGTTTACAGCCCCTCCTGGGCTGATCAAAAATGGCGGGGTCTTGACATCCCTATTTATTTCTGCTTCCCCTGGTCCTCCAGCTAAGAAGTCAGTCCCCTAAGGGGGACCTCCCGGCCTTCTTTTCTTCTGAGGCCCAAGGGTCTGTCCCAGTCGTTGTGGTCCTGCAGGACCACAGCAGCCTGACTGGATTACTTCTGAGGAGGAGTTGTTGTTGAAGGATGGCAGCAAATGAACACGGCCAGCCTCTCCAGCCAGGAATACACCCCCCTCCACACACACACACACACACACACACACACACACACACACTCTTCTGAGATTGAAATGCTGTTTACCACCACCCCCAGGCACTTACCACCCTTCCCCTGGGCCTCGGCCATTGCTCCAGACATCTGGAACTTTCTTCAAGAGATTTTTTTTTTTTTTCCCCTCTCCTCATCTTTCACCACAAGTTGCCTCCCAACGTTAAAGCCCAGAAAAACAAATACCACCTTATTGGATTTTCTTAAAAAAGCAGAAACAGCAAGAGTGTAGAGAAAGCAGGGTACCTCAGGGAGGGGACTGGGGCTCATTTAGAGCAAATGGATGGATTAATTTTTCTACCTGGGGCTGTGGAAAATGAGTTCCCAAGCACACAAATCTCGGCCGCCATGTGGAGCCACTTCTTTTCCCTCATCAGCAGAGACTAAGGGCCGCCCGTCCCTCCCTCGGTCCTGGAGAGTTTAAAATGATTTCAGCATCCTCCACCAGGGAACCTTCCCACGCTGAAGGGGCCGTGAGGCTGCTCAGCCTCTCACCCTCTGGGACGCAGAACTCTCCCCAGGACAGGCCTGGTCCTCAGGCTGAGCATCTGAGTTCTAGATTTTTCCCATGTTCCTGTTACTTATCTGGAGGCAGCAGCAGGGCCCAGGGTCTTGGTGACACTCCTGACTCTATTCCATATGCACTTACTTCTCATTTAGGACTGAGAACAGTGACAGCAGTCACCTTTATGAAGACCTCTCTTCCAGGGCCTTCCTCCACAAAAGACTGGGTCCTATGTTGGTGTGGGCAGAGGGGGTTGGAGGCCCAAAATGGATTTAGGAAAGGAGTTACCCATCTCCAGGGTTTCACCTACAGCTGTCCATCACCGTGACCAAAATACTCATCAAGAACAACTGGGGAGGAGAAAACTTTTATTTTTTTTTTTATTTTTTTTTAAAAGAGAGAGTGAGAGAGGAGAGAGAGTGAGAGAATTTTTAATATTTATTTTTTATTCTCGGCGGCCACAACATCTTTGTTGGTATGTGGTGCTGAGGATCGAACCCGGGCCGCACGCATGCCAGGCGAGCGCGCTACCGCTTGAGCCACATCCCCAGCCCCAGAAAACTTTTATTTGTGGCGCATGGTTTCAGAGGTTCAATCCATGGTCAGCCAACGTCATTGCTCTGAGCCCAAGATATCACGGTGGAAGAAAGCTACTCAGTTCTTGGAAGCCAGGAAGCAGAGCTCAAGCACAAGGAACCAGGAACAAAATATGCAATCCCCAAAGCTCACCCCCAGGGACCATTTCCTCCAGCCACACCTGCCTACAGTTACCTCTCAGTAATCTCTTCAGCTTATTAGCCCATCAAAAGGATCAACCCACTGATTAGATCATAGCTCTTGGAATCTAATCATTTTATATCCTGCATGAACACATGAGCTTTTAGGGGGGACACCTCGTGTCCAAACTAGGCACCACCTTAGCCTGCATGCCTTCTCAGTTCTCCTGCCTCGTCCTGTCTCCATTGAGTTGGACTGACCTGAGTCAGACCACACCTTACCAGACTTCCATGCTGGCCTCTCTCCATCTCTGGACCCTGGACCCTCCCCTGACTCAGTCTAAGCCTTTCACAGTCTTCATATGGGCAGGAAGTAACATGGTGAGTCATCCAAAATGGATCCATTTGGAAAAAATTCAAAAGATGGTCTAAACGAGGCTCACCCTATAATCTAGTTTTTAAAAAGCATCCTAAATGGGTCCAGCCATGATATAATGCTGGAAGGATATCTTCTGGGGCAATCAGAGATCCATTGTGGATCCTAGCCATGGGACATCACAGAGAAAGTGGCCCTGGGGGCCAGAGGGTCCACGCACTGTAACTCCATCTATCCGAAGCACTTCTCCGCGTATGCCCAAACACACCTGGAATGAAGAGGAAATAGGGTCCACATGCCCTGATTCCTTGAAACCCCAAGCAGCCACATGCTGTTTTCTGGACCTCTTTAATGGTCTGTGAAACCCCGGGGTTGTCTGTAACCCAGAGTCAGCCTGAAGAACCCCATCGCCCTCGCTACCCCAGACTACGACCCTCCGGAGCCAGCCGCCTCCCTCAGCACGTGGGTGGGCAGGCAGACGAGCTGAGCCAAGACATCCTGTTAGCACTGCCTGGGTTGTGTGTGTCCAGAATAGAGGGGCCACCCCAGGCTGCTCTTACTTCTTCCAGATTTTCTTTTTGAAGGCAACATTGCTCTAGGTGCCTAATCCATTTGGAGCCTGAAGATCTAGCATTGTCCCCTTCGGAAAAGACCCCAGCCCTTCCTAATCTCAGCTTCCTCCTTCCTCTCAAAGGATGCCTGCCTGTTGAAGTGAGAGTTCCATCCACGCCCACAATGCTGGGAACCTGGGTGGCAGTCAACGCACCTCTCTCCAGCAGACCCTCTGATATACACAGCAGCAGTGACATTGTCGGCTGTCACCACCAGCAGCGGGAGTCATTCTTTCCCACCTACCTGTGCGTTGTTTTCATGAGATCGTGTGTCTGTTCTTTACAACACCCAGGGGGAGTTAGGTGTTCGCACAACTCCTATTGGGGAGAGGCCAAGCTTCTAAAATCTCAGAGACGTGCTGCAGACCTTGCAAGTCATGAAGTGTCTGGCCACCCCCAAAGCCAGCCATGCACCTGCTGACCTTTCCATCCCACCTGTGCATTTCCTCTGCTGGTCCATCCAACCCAAGTCCCACCTTGGAGACGGCGGGTGCTCAAGTAGAACTGGTGAGGGCATATCTGCCTGGTCAGCTCAGTTGACCACTCTTTCTCATTCCGGCAGAGCTCTGTCCTCCTCAATTCTGGGAAGACATGAAGAGCATCCCTGAAGTTTTGAGATCAACTCAAAATCTTGGCTTGAATAGAATTAAGTGTCTGAACCAGTGCTGGGGGGTTCTTCTGGCCAGTCCTGGGACCTGGGAAGACATTCCCAGCCAGTAGATAGAGATCAGCAGGTGTATGAGCCAGGACCTCTTTTGTATAAAGCAAATAGGGCAAAAATGCAACCTATTAGCAATGGAAACCCAGATCTAAGCAACAACTTGTGAACCTAGCCAAATAGACAAGGGATAGGGGATCAGGTCTAGTTTGATCCAGGGCTGAAAAAACAGTTGATTCTAACTCCCTTATTAAATCCCTCATGGTCACAAGGTTCCTGTAATTGCTTCCCCCTCTGCATATCCTAGTTTTTATCTCACAGGAAGGGCACCTGCTTCTTTTGCAGTAGCCTGGACACAGACCTCATTGATCCAGTTGAATCAAGTGACCATCACATGGAAATAATTGCCCTGCTTGGGGGAGAACACGCTGAGGTGATTGGCTCCAGCCTGAGTCCTGTGCTCCATCTGTAGGGTGGGGCCAGACAGAGAGAGGATCAAATCCATTCAGATCCCGTGGGCTGAGAGCCAGGGGGGAGCAAGCTTTTCAAGGGACATTAGACATGGTTGTTAAAGGAAGAGGAGACCAGGCTAGACATCCCCAAACTCCAATATCTACTGGAGATTCAGGCGAGCTCTTATTGTTTCTGTAAAGTAGGAGTTGGCAAACATTTTCTTCAGCGGGCCAGACAGTAAATATTTTAGGCTTTGAGGGCCATAAGGTCTCTGTCGCTACTCGCTCCACGCTGCCATCACAGTGCGAAATCAGCCAGACAATACGTCAATGAATGAGTATGGCTGTGTTCCAACAAAGCTTTATTTAGGGACACCGAAATTTGAATTTCATATAATTTTCACGTGTCACAAAATATTATTCTTCTTTGGAGGTTTTCAACCATTAAAAAAAAAAATTAAAACTATTCCCAGACCACAGGACACAGGGACACAGGCAGCAGGCAGCCTGGATGTGGCTGATCCTGGGGGCTGTCCCGAGGTGGGAAACCAGGAGCAGGTCCCCTTGCGCTGTCAAAGGGCACAGGGTCCAGGTAGAACCATGCATCTGGGGAACACGAATGAGAAAAAGCTTGAAAAATCAGTGGAACAAAGTGAAATTCTCAGTTTGGTTAGCAATTTACCTACGTCCTCTTCCGTACTAATTTACAGAGAGAAGTCTATTAATCATTCTGGGTGCAGAAAGGAAATCGCATTCTCAGCATAAACATAAATTATCAGCCTAAAACTCAAATTCCTTCAGAGGGATGGGGCAAGTTTAAAAAAAAAAAAAGTTTCAAATAGCTCAAATAGAACAAATGGATGTGAGGATATAATGCATCTTTTGAAATACAAACCTGAAAAGATGTTATGCTCAATTACACTGACAAAAGATTTGGGATCCAGCAATATCCTCCGTGGAATTCCGCAGCTAAACAGGAATGCTAAATCACAGACTCTAACTTAAGCAAGAATAATATAGCATAAGCCACATTACATGCGGGCCCTCTGGGAGGTTGAATCTGCTCCGAGTCTGCAAGGAGACTCCTGTATCTCTAAGCTGCCAGTCTCCCAAATTGAGCATCAAGGTGTCTTGGGCAGAAAAGCAGGATCATCAGGGGTCAGAAGAAAGGTTATTATTAGATTTCCCATAAGGGGAGAAGGTGGGATTTTTTTTTTTTTTTTTAAGAAGGAGCTTTAGTTCTAAGCAGCCAATGATACAGGAAAGGAGAGATGCAGAGGGAAGTTTTTCAGCTCCTAGGTTGAGCAGAAGTTTCCCCAGGCCCTGTGAAGGCTCCACCCTGCTTTTCTTTCTCAGCCACTCTCCAGGGTCCCTAAGAGACAGGGGCTGTCTTGCACTGCCACTTAGTATGTGGCAGCACAGTGGCACACAATAGGTATTTGTTTAACACCCAAGAGGCCAGCCGCTGAACAGGGCATGTGTGTTAGGGCATCCAAGGAACAGAAAAGACAGACTAGAACCTGCAAAGCAAGGGTTCCACTGTCACGCTCTCCCGAAGGCAGACTGAGACTTGATGTGAGTTTTTAGTCAGTAACAGGACAAGTGTCAAAGGCTGACATGTTGAATTTGCACCCTAGATATCCTGGAAGGGGGAGATAGGTGAGCTAAAGGGAAAGGAGGAAGGTTGGGCACATGGAACAAAATCATCCCCAAGAATGTAAGCTGGAACACAGTCTCAAGTTCTTTGGGGTTTTAGATATTCTGTGGCTCCTGGTGTGTCCCACCCACTCTGAGATCTGAACTGAGAAAGAAATGGACCCAGGAGGCAGAGCCAGCAGTACATAGTAGTTGTCATTGCTTCAGCTAGACTGGAGACTCAAGCTTGGTCTTCTGCTAAAATTGAACTTCCTGATTCTTCCCCCAGCTCTTGGGCCAGATTTAAGGCCCAGGGGTGGGGAATCGGGTGCCCAGGGAAAAAATATACACAGCCAGCGGAAAAGACTATGGTGAGCTGTTTGATTCCCCCATGGAGCATAGGACCATGAAGTCCAGAGACACAACCCAGGTCTGCTGCTGGAAGGCAGGTTGGGCCATACCTGCTGTGACCTGATCTTTATGAGATTGCAATAGCAGAGAAGTATCCAGGTTCCAGAGGGGTCCCTCCATGCCCCACAAGAGGAATTGAGCCAGGTAGGTAGGAAAAGGGCAGAACACCAGAAACTCCCAGGTACACAAAGGCACTTCTCCCCCTGCCCCTAAGCCCTTTGTGGAGATCACAGGAAGCCAGACCCGTTCTTCCAGGAGGGCCCCAGTCTTTGGGGGTTTGCAGAGAAGACACTGGCCCACAGGGGCTGATGCAGAGGACAAACCACAAGCAGCTCTTTAGCCATCTGCTGAGGAAATACCAGGGTAAATTAAAATGAGAGTGGATTTGTGACTTCTGTCTTTTCTAAAAAGATAGTGTTGGCAGGTTTATGAGGAAACCATTCTTGAACACCTTGAATTTATATGGCACGTTTATTTCAAAAGCCCTTCCACATCTGTTAGCTCTTTGAAGCCCCTGGAGGCAGGTAGGGCAGGAAGGAGAACTGGGTGGGGGAATGGAGCCACAGAGAAGTTCAGAGACTTGCCAGATTGTGTGGCTCCCCGTGGGGAGGCCAGGATGCCACCCGGAACCCCAACCTCAACGTGTACCAAAGGGACTGCTCCTCCTTGCCTGGGAGCAGTGGCCAAAGGTGTGAGATAATAAGGCTGGAAGTTAAGTGACCACTTAAGAGCTGGACAGTCAAGTGCACAGACAGCCCCGGGAGCACCCCCTTTCTCCCATATGCCTGCAGCCCTGCACCCATGTGCCCTGTAAATTATCCAAGGTTTATAGGCAAGGAAATAATGGCTCCTCAAACAGAAACAAACAGAGGATGATTGACAAGGGGCCCCCTCATAATCAGTGCTGCAGTAAACTATACTAATTACGGTGTCAATTGGTAACATTATAAAGGTTGAAGCTACATAATGAAAAAAGAGCATACACACAGGCAGAGCGGGTTCAGCAAATGTAATTACAGGGTGACATTATTGGCAAATAGTATTTTATGAGGTATTAACAGGGATGTGGCATAAACATGCTCCAAAACTTGCAGACTCCTCAAGGATGGTGGAACCCAGAACCTGCCAAAGATTCACCCACAAACAGTGCAAATTGGCCAGTCCCAAACTTTGGGAAATTCCCCCTAAAAGACTTTTTGGGGGTTTCTCAAAGGAAAAGGTGTTTTCAGATGGAGTACCACCTTCACCTTCTAGTTCCTTGGATGTGACAGAATATCCATGTTGCTGGCCTATCTCAGGGTCTTCCCTCTTCAAATCACAAAATCTTGGACAGTCCAAGTTAAGGCTCCATGGATGGTATTTACCTTGACAGTCACTCTACAGTAGGCATGGGATGGGACAGGCTCCTCCTGTTCATTTTAGCTGTACTCACTGATATGCAGCGGTATGTGCTGTCAATCACGGCTGACAGGAGCTGATCTAGAAGCTCAGGTCAAGACCTCTGCTGGCCTTACATTCAGGCTATAGGAGAGCCAAGAAAAACACACTAGATGATATTGAATGGCTTGAAGAAATCTAAATAGAGGGATGTGGCAGTGGGAAACTGGAGGAGGAGAGACAGAATGGATGAAAAGTCCAAGTGGGATTCTTGCAGAGGAGATGCGTGAGCCAAGACCTACAGGAGGAGAGGAAAGGTACCTTCCCCAGAAGGCCCAGCTCCTGACAGATAGACCCTAGCACAGGCCACCTTACTGGCCTTCCAGAGTCTTCCTCTTGCACTGGGCACACTGGCCAGAATTGGGGCCATAATGGGAAGATAACCTCTCAACTCTAAGGATAGGGGCTCCATCGCATTTTGCACGTTGAAGGGACACCTTGTACACTGGAGAATCATCCATGTCATGTGTTTAAATCAGAAATTACCTCCCAGTTCTGGTTCTTGATCCTAATATAGCAAACTACCCCAAACTTGTATTATTGTCTTTCCACATTTCTATGAATTGACTGAATATTCTTGAATATGGTCTCTTTTGTGGTTACAGGGGCCAGAGCCATGGTAGCCTTTTTCACTTATGTGACTAGATGAACTTGAAGCTGATCACTCCTCTCCTCCTGTGGCTTTCCCACAGTGCTAGCTTGGGCTTCCTCCAAGCATGGCCATCTCTGGGGGTATATGGGCTTCTTCTAGAGATCCTGATTTCCTCAGTTATACCCAGATAAAAGCTACAGGATTTTTTAGGACCTGGCAATAGAAGAGTCAAACATCCTTTTTTAATTTTAAATTAAAAATTATATATATATTTATCACATAAAACATATTTGGAAATACGTGTACATTGCAGAATGGCTAAATTAAGCTAATTAATAGACACTTTACTTCACATAGTTGCCATTTAATGTGAGAACACTTAAAATTAACTCTTTTAGCAGTTTTCAAGTAGAATGCTTTGTTATTAACAGAATTTATTCTTCCTATATAACTGAAATTTTCAAAATAACATTCTTGCTCTTGACTGTCCAACCCCCACTTCCTCTAGCCCCTGCTAACCATCATCCACTCTCTATTTTTGTGAGTTCAACTTTTTTATATTCCCCATATAAGTGAGATCATGTGTCATTCGTTTTTCATGCCTGGCTTATTTCACTTAATATGATGTCCTCTAGGATTATCTGTGTTGACACAAATGACTAGATTTCCTTTTTGCTTTTTTTTAAGCTAAATTGCATTTCATCATGTACATAGACCACATTTTCTTTGTCCATTACTTTCTCCAAGGATGCTTATCTTGATTCCATATCTTGGTGATTGTGAATAAAGCTGCCAGAGAACTTGGGAGTGCAGAATCTTCTTGGCATGCTAATATCAATTCCTTTGGATATACATACAATAGAGGGATTACTGGATCATACGGTAGATCTTTTTTGGTTTGTTTTTTAAAGAAACATCCATATTGCTTCCCATAATTCTATAGTGTAATAATTTACATAATTTACATTCCCACCAATAGTGTACAAAGGTTTTTCTTTACTTCACGCCCTCTTCAACATTTGTTATCATTCATCTTTTTGATAATAGCCATTCTAATGGTGTGAGGTGATGTCTCTTGGTGGCCTTAATTTGCATTTCTTTGAGCATTAGTTATATTGAGCCATTTTTCATATAATTATTGGTTATTTGTATGTCATCTTTTTAGAAATATCTATTCAGATCCTTTTCCCATTTTTAATTGGACATTTGTTTTCTGAATATTGAGTTGTTTAACTTCCCTATATATTTTAGATATTAACCCCTTATGAGATGTCTGCAAATACTTTCTCCACCACCACCACAAAATCCAGCTAACGTTGGCTTCTCTTGGGTTCAAGAGAATAATCCAATTCTGTAGATTTTTTTTTTTTTTGCTCTGCTGATTGTTATTTTGGGTGTACAGAAACTTTTAAATTTATTTAATCTTATCTATTTTTATTGCCCAGAACATTCTTTCTGCCACAATTATTGATCAAGCAAATTACTAAGTCCCACCTGGATTCCAAGAGAGGAAAACTAGACTCTACTTTTGAATGGGAGCATTAGCAAAGAATTTAGAGCCATCCTTAACCTACCACACTCCCCTTTGCAGAAATACAGCGGCTACCAAAAGTCTGGCCAGCTTTGTGACAACCTGATAGACATTTGTCTTTTACACTCAGATTGTCTTCCTTTTCCTCAAAATAACCAAAGGATTAGCCCATGTTTATTGAGGGCCTACCATGTAAAAATCCATGAACTGGCGTGTGCACACCATTCACACTATACAGTGTACCGCGTTTCCCTCCAGGAACTTACAGACCAGACAAGGGGCCACACGCTTCCCTTCTTAATAACTGAACTAACTTCAGGTGAAATTTGACTTGCAGCCCTGGACCATGAATTAGGTCAAGATAGGATTATTCTGGCAAAAGTGACAGCCCCAGGACACTTCACATACCTCCAACAAAGCCCAAGCTTAGATAATCATAGTGTGCATGCCATCATTAAGGAGGAAGAGAGGAAAGAAGGCAATGAAATGTCCCTTCTCTTTATAAGAAAGCTTGCTGGCAGAAAAATACGGACACCACCTCTGGCAGGGCTAATATATTAATGAGATTTTTTTTTTAAATTACAAATTCATGTCAAATTGGCTTAGGGAAAAAAGGAAGAAGGACAAGAAATCCTTAGGCAGTAGACTGCTTCAGATAGGGCTGGATCCAGGAGCTCCCAGAACATCTTATCCTAATTAACGTGGAATACACTAATTAATTGCAAGTTTGGATCTCTCCAGTTTTCATCTATGTGTGCTTCACTCTCAGGGGTCCTCTCTGTATGTCCTTGTGTACAGGATGGCCACCATCAGTTCTAGGCTTACTTCTACTATTATGTACTCCCTGCCACCACCACCACCACACAATCCAGCTAACTTTGGCTTCTCTTGGGTTCAATGCTCAAACCACATCATCAGAGCAGTTGGTGACTGTCCTGCTCTGGCGGTGGCTATCCACAGAGTCAGATGAACCCTGGAGTTCCAGGTGAGTTGCTGAAGTTACCTATACTGAGAGAGAAATACTATTGGCTCCCAAAGCAAATTTGGTTCTTCTTCCCAAACAAGGTAGCCTGGAATCTCGCCAGGCAAACAAACAAAAATCACCTACGTGGAAAGAAAGAAAGCCAAGAGCAAGGGACAGGTGGATGGGAGGACAGGAGGATAGATCTGAAACAGCAATGCAAAGAGTGCTTGCTCTCTCCCCACAGGGTGAGAGGAGTGGCCAGCTCTTTAGGTCTTAACTGATAGCACAGGGGCTTCTCTTAGGCAGGGTCCCGCCATCCCTGGAGAAGGCTCAAGGTCAGAGGTCAGGACCTGGCTTTGGATCCTGATAGCAGCTCTACCTTCTCTACTGTGCCTGTCACCTGAACCTCATGCACCATGATATCCTCTGAACTCAGAGAGCACCCAGAAATGTCCCAGAGAAACTCTCTATGGGTGCCTCATCCTGAAATAAAGCCAGAATATGGGACACCCAACTGCCATGTGGCATCATGAAACATTGCCATTAAGTTTAAAGCCTTTGTAACAAAGAATACCACATTTATTATTGCAAATAAATCTGCAGATTTAACACCCATCAGCCTTTAGACTTTATTTTTCCATATAAAATAAATATGGCTAGAGTATAAGATTATGACTGCACCACTATTTTCTAAAACCATCCAATTTAAGCATGACCTAAACGTCCCACGCTGTATACCTGGGCATGGGGAGGAACCACCCCACTCCTGGAAGAAGGTTCACCCCTCCCCCTGCCAGGGCCCACAAGGTAAAGTTCCCCATGCAACGGCTGGGTTTCATCACTGTTTAATGAATTATTGCACTCTTTATAGGATAAACAATAAATTGCACATGATTTATCATATTACCCAATAAATCATGTGACAAATCATTAGGCAGAGTGATAAAATCAAGTGTTTTAGAAATAAGTTAATCTATGATGCCAATGTAGAAACCAAGCAGTTGTTTAAAAACCCTATTTACTAATCATTTTTACATAAAGAAAGATTAATGATTATGTAGATTAAATGTGTACTTATTCCTATAACCATCAGACGGCCATGGGCCCTATTGGCCTTTTCTCCTTAGCAATGGCCCCTCAATAAAACCTTCATTCCACCTGCCTCCCTCCTCCCAGGATTAGGAGAAAGGAGGTTGGAGAAACCAGGGTAAGAGAAAGAAATGGTTAATAAAGATCATGTCACTGGGGGGGGGGGGTCTAGTGGAGCCGCTGTTCTCACCGTAAATTCTGTAATACACTAATTAACACTTTCATTAGGGCTTGGAGACAGGTTCTGATGCCGCTTGCTCCTCCGGTCTGCCTTCCACCCAGCCCTCTTTCTCACTTGTGACAACTATGTTTATAGCTTCTCTGCCCATCGAGCTGGCTGGCACATCGAATTACCCTCAAGAGCCCATGGGCATCACGTCACATTTGCGTGCCCGATATCATACGTGACGAGCTGTGCCACCGCCAGGGCCTTTAATGCACATCCCACGGACGGGCGGCCCCCGGAATGCATAGGCAAGATATTAAGCTAAATCTTTTTGGAGTCAAGCTTGTTTCACGTCAGTTGCACAAACATATTGGTTCCCTTAAAAGAACAAATGCTTTGTGAGCAAGGAAACGACTCCAGGAAGGGAAACCTGAGAAATCACTCCACGCATCAATTCAGCCCTTCCTTCTCAAAGTCTTTTTCTTAGAGGGATTCAGGGAGAGACTGTCTGGCTTCTAGAATGTGAGTTGTGAACCAAATGCAATTTAAACTCTGGAGATTATTCAGCAAGGCAAAGAGAGACCAGGGGAAGTCCCGACTCGTGTAAATATGAAGACCATCAGCAGATCAGAGAAGTTGGTTTTGCTCTCCTGCATGAAGATGCTACTCTTCTCTGGCGTTGGACCCCTCCAGCATGAAATATTGGACCCTGAAGCCTCTCCTAGTCATGCAGAGAAAGGTGAAGCCATCTTCAGTGTGTTCTAAAACTCACATTCCCTTATGCATGAAGCTCAGGCTAAATTGCTTGAGGAAATGCCCATCAGCAAGGTTTGGGAACCCCTATCCCTGGAGCTTGGCAAAGCAGTTGTGACGAGATGATGGGATAAAGGATGGGAGATAATGGAGGCGAGAAGGACTTCAGTGCGTTGTGATTATTCTGAAAAAGCTCTAAAAAAACATGGAATGGATAAATTTTACTGACAACTTCAGCTTCAGTGAACTACCTAGGAAATACGGCCTCCAAGGCAAGGAATCCAAGAAATGAGCTTCCGTACATAGTGTTTAGCCCTTTCCAAGAGGCAGACCAGCAGGGTTTAGGGAGGAATATAATAAGAGTTCTGGGCCCTTTGTATATTGCCTTCCCCCTCACATTGCCTCCTGAGAAGGCTGGATGTACAGAGTGGAGAACAACTCTCAGATTCAGAGCAATAGAACCCAACTAACAAGATGAATCAAGAAAGTTGTCAAGCAAGCTACATTTCTTATCCACAGAAAAGAAGCAGATTAAGTGACACAAATCTTCATCTTATTTTTCCTTTCTTTTTTATCCAGCCCTGATTCACATTTCAAATACCATCTGTATCAGTCAGGATAGGTTGAGTTCTGCTTCAATAACAACAACAAAAAAGGTCAAAATCTCAGTAGCTTAAAATACAAATATATTTCTTGCTCCTATAAAACAATCATGAAACCCAGAAATCTCACGAAAGCCAGTGTCCTCCCTGTGACAGAGCCATAGTCAAGTCTGCTTCAGTCTAACATATTTCTATTGCATTTCATGGTTTCCCAATCACCAACGAAAGGATCATTCCAAAGAAAGAAGCATCTTTGAAAGTGGTTCACCAGAACTTGCACATCTTTTTATTGGCCATAATAAGTCAATATTCATGCCTAAATTCCAGGATCAGAAGATTAAAACAAAGAGCCCAAGTCAAAGGGCCCATTTCCCAGTATCTTGCTTTTGCAATCTGGACTGTTTTCATCTTTAGAACTGTAGTTCATATACCTTGTCAAAGATGGTAAGAGGAATTTGTGTTATGCTTACTCTACAAAGAGGCAGTATGGCCCCACGGACAAGAGCGTGGATCCTGGAGTCAGACTGCCTGTACTTGAATCCAGTTCTGCTACTTATTACAAGCAAGGTCTTGAATGAAACAATGAACTCTGTGCACTTCAGTTGACTACTCTGCAACGTGGGACTAGTCAAGGTGCCTAGCTCATAGGGTTGTTCTGAGGGTGTATACTATAGCATGTGAAGCTTTGGGGGGACGTCTGGCCCTGTAGAAATGTTTTTCTATAACTATGGTGCTTTAGAAACTCCAAAAGGCACTCACCACCATTGACCCATTTGATCTCTATAATCAATCTGAGAAATAGCTCCTCCTCTGTCCTCCAGGCTCTCCCTCATCCCAGGGATAGGGCAGAGATGATGAAAGCATGTTACTTCTTTAAAAGCCAAGAAAGGCATTTTGAAACCAAAGTAGGTAGGGTGGATATTGACTCTGCATACAAAAATGGGGGATTTTGAAGAAATGCGGCAGAAAGAGTCTGCTATAGTTTGAATCTGAAGTGTTCCCTAAAGCTCCATTTGTTGAAGGCTTGGTCCCCAGTGTGCTATTATTGGTTGGTGGTGGAACCTTTCAGAGTTGGGCCTTGTTTAAAGTCACTGGAGAAGTGTCCTTGAAAGTGATTATAGAACACAGCCCCTTCGGTTCTCTCCATTTGGCATTCTCACAGTTTTGCTCTACCACACAACTCCCACCAGACACCTAAAAGCAATGGGTTTACTTGATCATGGACTCAGACCTCAAAACCATGAGCCAAAATAAAACCTTTCTCCTTATTAGTTGATTACCTCAGGAATTTGTTACAGTAAATTAAAAAAAAATCCAACATATGTCCCCTAAATTTTCCAACCCCTTTGTAATTAAGTGAGCCTTATGGTTAGTTGAGGGTAATGAATTAGGAGCAGAATTAAGATGGCCACTTTCAGGGCACAGAGTTTGCTTACAGACATAAGATTCTCCAGCCCTCTTCTCTCTTGTCACAATAACTGAAAAGGCATCATGCTAAAAAGGCAAAATCTGAGTTGTAATACCCCTGTTGCATGTTCATCCTAAAGACTTGCATTGGAATTCCATATGCATGAAACTTTTGTTTCATTAACCCATAATGTTTGGAGCTATTTGTTATTACAGCATATCCTAGCTTAACCTGACTAATACAAGGTGGGGGGGGGGCATTTCTGAAAGAAAGGGCAAAGCACAGAAAAGATTGCCAAGCTTCCAGATGGAGTAGCTGCAAGTCCCTTCAGAGCAAGAGTAATTCATAAAAACATTAAGCTCTTTTGCATTGCTTTGAAGAAAATGCCTTCTATCTCCCCTCTTATGTTTTCATTTTATTGTTTAATGTTTTATTTTGTAATTGTTTTTGGCATGGAAGAACAGGTAAAGAAAGAGACTGACCTTTAAATTGATAGTAGGAGAGGGATAAAATAGAGCTACAAGCTACTCCATGGTCCTGAGGTAAAGGGTTGGAGCTAGACACACTTAGGATGACATAACAATGCACTCTCTCTATTTATCTTAGGGGGACATTTACCTTTCCATAGGATATAAAGAAAAATAGTCAGTTTGATTATATATCCGTGTAAATAGCTCACAAAAACCTGATGAGTAGTAATTAATATCATCTCAAATTTACAGATGACAAAATTCAGAAAGACTGAGTAACTCTAAAAATCACCAGAAAAGATGTGGCAAACTTAGTGTGAGAACTTGGATCTTTTTATACCTAACTCAAGATAAATATGTTAGTCAGCATTCCATCACAGTGACAAAAATACCTGAGGAAATCAGCTTAATGAAGGAAAAGGTTTATTTTGGCTCACAGTTTCAGAGGTTTTAGGTCCATGTCATTTAGCTTTGTTTCTTTGGGTCTATGGTGGCACATCAATACAGGATGGTGAGATCATATGGCAGAGGAGTCTGCTCACCTTGTGGTGGCCAGGAAGCAGAAAGAGAGAGGACAAGACCATTGTCTTAATATCCCCTTCAAGGGCACACTCCCAACGACCCAAGTTCCTTCCATTAGGTTTCACTCCTAAGCATTCTATCACCTCCCAATAATACCACAGATTGGCGTTCAAGACTTTTATGCATGGGCCTTTGGGAAATAATCCAAATACAAACTACAGCAATCATGTTCTGATTATCTGTACACAGGCCAATCTCAGTAGATAGTGACCCCCATATTTCTAAGTCCTATGATCTACTCTTTGGCCTGACTTGTTTGACATGTCTGTAGCATTTGATGCAACTGATTTTTCCCTCTTTCTTGGAAAGTTTTCTCCATCTGGCTTTCAGAACACAGTTCTCTGTTTTCCTCCTACACCATTGGCTGCCATTTTTAAATATCTCCTTGGATGAATCCTCCACTGTCCTTCAACCTCAAGGTCAAAGGTGCTTATGAGTTTAGTCCTAGGATCTCCTTTTTTTTTTTTTTAACTCTGTATGTTCATTTTCCTTGGGAGTTCATCTTGTTTCAGAGCCTTAAATTCCATCTGTATATTGATCAATCTTACAAATGTGTAACTCTACACCTCTCCTTTGAACCTCAAAATTGTGTCTCTGACTATCTCCCTGGCATTGCTACTAAAAAGTGTAATGGGCGCTGGGATTGTGGCTCAGTGGTAGAGCGCTCGCCTAGCATGTGCGAGGCCCTGAGTTCGATCCTCAGCACCACATAAAAATAAATAAATAAAATAAAGGTATTGTGTCCAACTACAATCAAAAATAAATAAATAAATATATATTTTTAAAAAGTGCAGTGGGCATTGCACATATTTAATGTGTTCAAAACCGAGCATCCAGTCTTCCTCTTACCCAACCACTCCTCCACAATTTTCTACATCTCAGTCACCATAGCTCCATGCTTCCCATTGCTCAGTGCCCCCAAACTGAAATCATCCCTCACTATTTTCTTTCTATCTCATCCTCCATCCAGTGGTGTAAACAGATCATTTTGGCTCTTCAGGATCTTTAAACAGCACAGTGGTAGCCATTGTGGTCCAAACCACCATCCTGACTCACCTGTATTCTTGTGTTCGCCTCTTAATTGGTCTCTCTGAGTTGTATCCTCCAAGTCTTTACTGAAATACCACCTGCAGTAGGAAGGCTTCCCTGACCACCAAATTTAAAACTAATCAGCCCTCCTTCCAACGATAGTCCTTAGACCCCTTCTCCCAGTAATTTGAACCTTTTGCCATATTACATAATTGCTTAATTACCTCATTTATCCTCCCCCTCCTTCCTACTAGAAGAGGAGCTCTAGAAGCCTGGAAGTATTTGCTATATTCCCAAGGTACAGAGTGTATGTTTCTTTTAACTTTTGTTAAAGGGGTGAATACACGAGTACTCTCCAGCCTGAATCCCTGCCCTCTACTTTATCCCTGTCCTCTACTTTTAGCCACCATCTGGTTATTGAACTCATCTCATTGCACCCTGGTTTTCCTCTCCACCTAGGTGGTTCAATCGCATGCTTTGAAGAATAGGCTACCTGGCTTCTCTGATCCCTCCTTGTTACACAGATGGCCCTACTGGCTCTTGAAGCAGCAAGTCCTAGAATCCTCTCTGCTCCTTTATCAAACTCAAGGCCCTTGATATTTTTTTTCCTCAGCTCATGCTCTGCTTGGTTAAACTTGGAATATTAAAATTCATGGTCCAAGAATATCTTTTCTTCTGCCATGACATTTTTTCATGACGACTCCAAACCATATTGAATCTCCCCATATCTGAATTATCTTAGAGTATAACTAGCAATCAGCAGCATTTACATACATCTCTCTTTAAAAGTTTATAAGAATGATTTCAGAGAGCTATTATCATACCCATTTTATCAACAAGAAAACTGAGACCCCAAAATACTAAAGTACTCATCTGAGTCAAAAGTCACAAATAGTTAAGAGAGTACAAATTCTAATGCAGATGGGTCTGTATTCAAAACATGTGCCCTTAATTCTGTTATACTTGCTCTTAGGAAAAAAGTTAAATTCTTGGTAATTTCTAATTTTTTTTCCTGAAACAGGAAACTCAAGTTTCCTAGTAACTTATATGCAGGAATTGTTAGTCTCCAACTTCTGTGGAGTTTGACTTCATAGAAACTTTTTGCCAGATTCATCATATATGGTGCCCTTTTGTGGGGGTAAAAGGATATAAAACTACTTTTTGAGCCATTAGGTAAGTAAGAGCATCCTGACAAGAAACTTTTTTTTTGCAAGGAAACCAAAAATACATTCCTTTGCTCCCTTCCCCTCCTGCTTCACTAGTGTACCTTGGCAAAAACCACAGTGGTACATAAGGGCTCATTGTGACGGGAAGGAAAAAGACATTCTCCAGCCAAATGATTTTCTGCTCCTTAAGTGATATTTACAGGGTCTATTGTTACTGAGGGTCTCAAACCCTCCTGAAAGCAGTCAATGTAAAGTTATCCATGCACTTAACTGTTACTCAGTCCTGAGGTATCTACAAGTTCTCTCCCTTGCAAGGATTACAAAGAAACGGGTACAAGCAACAATCCAGAGAGCAAGATAAGTTATTACATTCACTCACTGTGCTTTACAGCCGGTAAAGTGTATTTTCACACATCCTGTTTTAACCTCAACATATCCTAATTATAAACACCGTACCAATGAAGAGCCTTGTCCAAGATCATAGAATAAGTATACAGCTCATTCAAGGTTCAAATACCATTTTCAGATTCCGAATCCACTGTTCTTTGCACCAATCCACACTGGCCCGTACCAACCTCATGTGTACATAAGTCATAGATGCCAACAGTCGATGGGGTCTGCTCTGATCTCCCTACTGACTGCCTCACAAAAGTCAGAATTTAACCACAGCTATCTGACTTATACTGTTAAACCAGGGTTGCCACCTTGCCTTGGGTCTCCAACATAGCTAGGATCCCTAGATGGAAGAGACAACTCCTTATACTTCGCTTGTGTCCTCAGAGAGAGTCCAGCAACTTTCCGGAGGCTCAGCAATACTCAGGGTCTAACAATGCTTTCCTTTCATTATGGAGTCTCTCCACAATTCTCACCCACAACTGGCTCAACTACAAACCAGTTGTGCTGTTGGCCTTCCATAGTCACATTTTACATGAGTGCATATGGAACAAGTGTAATTGTGGGCTGAAGCACGACTGTTTTCTCTACCCACACTCTCCTCCTTTATCAGGTTATTCCTTCCTCCTGAATTTGGGATATGAACCAGTTATGGAAAGAGTAAATAGTGCAGGCATGTTGGGTCCAGGGTCATGTATTCCAATGGCCATGGAAATTAACCACAGGTTCTTCCAACATGATATGCCACTCCCAACACTTCCAACACTTTTGTGGTAAAACAAAATATTTCACACCCCTAAGGTAGTCCTTTCCAGCTTTTTCACCCCTGGAAGATCTCACTGTTTTTCACATACTACAACAGACCAGGGCTTGGGACTCAGCCATATAGGATACATTTCATGATTAGCAACTCTACACAGTGTGGCTTGGGTTGGGTCACTTTCTATGGCCAGGATTTCAAAGAGCTACTCAGAGAGGATCAAAAGCATGCCGCAAACAGGCAGCCAGTCCATGTTCAAGCCAAGAACCAAGAGAACGAGTCTGCACTCCCACTTCCTGATCTAACCACTAGACTGAGCTCCTGTTGCTCTACAAAAGTGACTTGCTTTTAATTAAAATAGGAGCATAAATTATTTTATCCCTCTATTATTGGTGGTAAGTAAATTCACAGTAACTCACTGGATTTTTTAAAAATCTATTTTAAATATAAACACACTGCCATATTTTCTGTGGGTTTGAAAGCTTATGTTAAGTTTGCAAATAAGTCAACTCCATAAAGATAACATCTTTCCCTAAAAAATGTGTTGCAATCTAATGGCATGCTATGGAAAATTAACATCTTATTAAGAAAATACATGAATCCTCTGTTGGAAAGATCCAGGTAGACTTGAGCTCTCCACCTGCCCCTGAGGCCAAATTGACTGACCAGGCAGTCTCCAA